>NW_027251220.1:50000-52500 GCF_044704955.1 Pristiophorus japonicus | reverse complement strand
AAAGGCCTAGCCGTCCGCCGTGGGGTGCGTTCGCTCGGGCTCGGCCAGCCGCGTCGATGGGTGCCGGAACGGTGCGGCTGCGCTCCGGGAGTGCGGAGATACGGCCTGTCAAGTTTCGTCCCGGAAGTCTGGATGGAGCTAAATCCGAAGCCGTTTGCGGGAAATTAGTTCCAGGGCTCGGCGACCGAAGTCAAATCCGTCCCGCCAACTTGACACTTGTCATTTCTGTCCTTGGGGGTTGGCGGGGTACCTGCACAGAGGTAGGAGGTGGCTGATCGAGAATTGGTGAGTTTTCCAAAGTCACGTCTCGAGCCTCCAGGTCTGCAGAGACCGACCAGGGCTGCCGCCCAACCGACTATTCACCCTTTTTGGGCGGGAATTTTTTCCATTTTTGTCCATTTTTCGGGTTTTTGGTCGGGCTTCAAAAACGGCAGCCCGAGGCCTGGCAGAGGCCGGGGCATGTCCCCGGTCGCGCCAGGCGGCTCGCGCGACCCGATTAGGCCCCGAAAGGAGTCGGGAAATCGGCAGACCTGCCCGAGTTCAGCCCGGGGGAGGCGGGGGGCAGGTCGGTTCGGCTCAAATCATTAACCAAAGCCGAGACTTGGTCTCGCTGGCGCAACCGAAGTGCCAGGCTGGATAACTCATTAACCAGAAGGCGGCTGGAGGCAGGCAGGGCTGATGGCTGAGGCCGGGTGGAGGCCACCCGCGGCCGGGAAAGTCAAAAGTCCCGTTGTGTGGAAGTCTATGAGGTCAGATTCGGCCGCCTTACCGGGCCTGCGGTTGATGGTTTCCCGCTTGGGCAAGCGAGTCGGCCCGGCAAAGTGGCCACTTGCATTTTCTGGCAAGTGTCTGCGAACAACGTTAATGAGTTGAACCTCGGCAATTGTCGGAAGTCCCGATGAAGAAATGAAAATGCCCCTTTTGCGGGGATTTGGATGCTCATGGCCGGCAGCAGGTGGCCCGACGCCCCGCCAACTTGACACTTGTCATTTCTGTCCTTGGGGGTTGGCGGGGTATCTGCACAGAGGTAGGAGGTGGCAGAATCGAGACTTGGTGAGTTTTCCAAACAAACGTCTCGAGCCTCCAGGTCTGCAGAGACCGACCAGGGCTGCCGCCCAACCGACTATTCACCCTTTTTGGGCGGGAATTTATTCCCTTTTTGCCCATTTTTCGGGTTTTTGGTCGGGCTTCAAAAGCGGCTGCCCGAGGCCTGGCAGAGGCCGGGGCATGGGCCCCGATCGCGCCAGGCGGCACGCGCGACCCGATTAGGCCCCGAAAGGAGTCGGGAAATCGGCAGACCTGCCCGACTTCAGCCCGCGGGGGCGGGGGGCAGGTCGGTTCGGCTCAAATCATTAACCAAAGCCGAGACTTGGTCTCGCTGGCGCAACCGAAGTGCCAGGCTGGATAACTCATTAACCAGAAGGCGGCTGGAGGCAGGCAGGGCTGATGGCTGAGGCCGGGTGGAGGCCACCCGCGGCCGGGAAAGTCAAAAGTCCCGTTGTGTGGAAGTCTATGAGGTCAGATTCGGCCGCCTTACCGGGCCTTCGGTTGATGGTTTCCCGCTTGGGCAAGCGAGTCGGCCCGGCAAAGTGGCCACTTGCATTTTCTGGCAAGTGTCTGCGAACAACGTTAATGAGTTGAACCTTGGAAATTGCCGGAAGTCCCGATGAAGAAATGAAAATGCCCCTTTTGCGGGGATTTGGATGCTCATGGCCGGCAGCAGGTGGCCCGACGCCCCGCCAACTTGACACTTGTCATTTCTGTCCTTGGGGGTTGGCGGGGTATCTGCACAGAGGTAGGAGGTGGCAGAATCGAGACTTGGTGAGTTTTCCAAACAAACGTCTCGAGCCTCCAGGTCTGCAGAGACCGACCAGGGCTGCCGCCCAACCGACTATTCACCCTTTTTGGGCGGGAATTTATTCCCTTTTTGCCCATTTTTCGGGTTTTTGGTCGGGCTTCAAAAGCGGCTGCCCGAGGCCTGGCAGAGGCCGGGGCATGGGCCCCGATCGCGCCAGGCGGCTCGCGCGACCCGATTAGGCCCCGAAAGGAGTCGGGAAATCGGCAGACCTTGCCGAGTTCAGCCCGCGGTGGCGGGGGGCAGGTCGGTTCGGCTCAAATCATTAACCAAAGCCGAGACTTGGTCTCGCTGGCGCAACCGAAGTGCCAGGCTGGATAACTCATTAACCAGAAGGCGGCTGGAGGCAGGCAGGGCTGATGGCTGAGGCCGGGTGGAGGCCACCCGCGGCCGGGAAAGTCAAAAGTCCCGTTGTGTGGAAGTCTATGAGGTCAGATTCGGCCGCCTTACCGGGCCTTCGGTTGATGGTTTCCCGCTTGGGCAAGCGAGTCGGCCCGGCAAAGTGGCCACTTGCATTTTCTGGCAAGTGTCTGCGAACAACGTTAATGAGTTGAACCTTGGAAATTGCCGGAAGTCCCGATGAAGAAATGAAAATGCCCCTTTTGCGGGGATTTGGATGCTCATGGCCGGCAGCAGGTGGCCCGA
>NW_027251220.1:12500-37500 GCF_044704955.1 Pristiophorus japonicus | reverse complement strand
GCGGCATCGAACGCTACCACATTCCTGCGGGCCGACCCGAAGCCGAGCGCGCTGGAAGTCCGCGAAATGCAACCGGAGAGAAGAAAGTCTGAATGTGGCAACTGATGAACTGAAAATTGTCGGCGGCAAATGGTTAACCAAATGGGTTGAAGGTGGCAAACCATTAACCGAAAACTCTGGCAAATGGTTAACCGGCGTGTTAAGATGGTATCTTTAATAAAAGACGGAAATGACGAAGCCAACATAGCCAAACGAAGGCGGGGACGTTAGTGTGGCAGAAGGGCATGTCTTTAAGCCGTCGGGCGAATGTCCCTGCCAGTTGGAATCTTTTCGGGAAAAAGGGTGAAAAAATCGGAAAGGCCTAGCCGTCCGCCGTGGGGTGCGTTCGCTCGGGCTCGGCCAGCCGCGTCGATGGGTGCCGGAACGGTGCGGCTGCGCTCCGGGAGTGCGGAGATACGGCCTGTCAAGTTTCGTCCCGGAAGTCTGGATGGAGCTAAATCCGAAGCCGTTTGCGGGAAATTAGTTCCAGGGCTCGGCGACCGAAGTCAAATCCGTCCCGCCAACTTGACACTTGTCATTTCTGTCCTTGGGGGTTGGCGGGGTATCTGCACAGAGGTAGGAGGTGGCAGAATCGAGACTTGGTGAGTTTTCCAAACAAACGTCTCGAGCCTCCAGGTCTGCAGAGACCGACCAGGGCTGCCGCCCAACCGACTATTCACCCTTTTTGGGCGGGAATTTATTCCCTTTTTGCCCATTTTTCGGGTTTTTGGTCGGGCTTCAAAAGCGGCTGCCCGAGGCCTGGCAGAGGCCGGGGCATGGCCCCGATCGCGCCAGGCGGCTCGCGCGACGCGATTAGGCCCCGAAAGGAGTCGGGAAATCGGCAGACCTGCCCGAGTTCAGCCCGCGGGGGCGGGGGGGCAGGTCGGTTCGGCTCAAATCATTAACCAAAGCCGAGACTTGGTCTCGCTGGCGCAACCGAAGTGCCAGGCTGGATAACTCATTAACCAGAAGGCGGCTGGAGGCAGGCAGGGCTGATGGCTGAGGCCGGGTGGAGGCCACCCGCGGCCGGGAAAGTCAAAAGTCCCGTTGTGTGGAAGTCTATGAGGTCAGATTCGGCCGCCTTACCGGGCCTTCGGTTGATGGTTTCCCGCTTGGGCAAGCGAGTCGGCCCGGCAAAGTGGCCACTTGCATTTTCTGGCAAGTGTCTGCGAACAACGTTAATGAGTTGAACCTCGGCAATTGTCGGAAGTCCCGATGAAGAAATGAAAATGCCCCTTTTGCGGGGATTTGGATGCTCATGGCCGGCAGCAGGTGGCCCGACGCCCCGCCAACTTGACACTTGTCATTTCTGTCCTTGGGGGTTGGCGGGGTATCTGCACAGAGGTAGGAGGTGGCAGAATCGAGACTTGGTGAGTTTTCCAAACAAACGTCTCGAGCCTCCAGGTCTGCAGAGACCGACCAGGGCTGCCGCCCAACCGACTATTCACCCTTTTTGGGCGGGAATTTATTCCCTTTTTGCCCATTTTTCGGGTTTTTGGTCGGGCTTCAAAAGCGGCTGCCCGAGGCCTGGCAGAGGCCGGGGCATGGGCCCCGATCGCGCCAGGCGGCACGCGCGACCCGATTAGGCCCCGAAAGGAGTCGGGAAATCGGCAGACCTGCCCGACTTCAGCCCGCGGGGGCGGGGGGCAGGTCGGTTCGGCTCAAATCATTAACCAAAGCCGAGACTTGGTCTCGCTGGCGCAACCGAAGTGCCAGGCTGGATAACTCATTAACCAGAAGGCGGCTGGAGGCAGGCAGGGCTGATGGCTGAGGCCGGGTGGAGGCCACCCGCGGCCGGGAAAGTCAAAAGTCCCGTTGTGTGGAAGTCTATGAGGTCAGATTCGGCCGCCTTACCGGGCCTTCGGTTGATGGTTTCCCGCTTGGGCAAGCGAGTCGGCCCGGCAAAGTGGCCACTTGCATTTTCTGGCAAGTGTCTGCGAACAACGTTAATGAGTTGAACCTCGGAAATTGCCGGAAGTCCCGATGAAGAAATGAAAATGCCCCTTTTGCGGGGATTTGGATGCTCATGGCCGGCAGCAGGTGGCCCGACGCCCCGCCAACTTGACACTTGTCATTTCTGTCCTTGGGGGTTGGCGGGGTATCTGCACAGAGGTAGGAGGTGGCAGAATCGAGACTTGGTGAGTTTTCCAAACAAACGTCTCGAGCCTCCAGGTCTGCAGAGACCGACCAGGGCTGCCGCCCAACCGACTATTCACCCTTTTTGGGCGGGAATTTATTCCCTTTTTGCCCATTTTTCGGGTTTTTGGTCGGGCTTCAAAAGCGGCTGCCCGAGGCCTGGCAGAGGCCGGGGCATGGTCCCCGATCGCGCCAGGCGGCTCGCGCGACCCGATTAGGCCCCGAAAGGAGTCGGGAAATCGGCAGACCTGCCCGAGTTCAGCCCGGGGGGGCGGGGGGCAGGTCGGTTCGGCTCAAATCATTAACCAAAGCCGAGACTTGGTCTCGCTGGCGCAACCGAAGTGCCAGGCTGGATAACTCATTAACCAGAAGGCGGCTGGAGGCAGGCAGGGCTGATGGCTGAGGCCGGGTGGAGGCCACCCGCGGCCGGGAAAGTCAAAAGTCCCGTTGTGTGGAAGTCTATGAGGTCAGATTCGGCCGCCTTACCGGGCCTTCGGTTGATGGTTTCCCGCTTGGGCAGCGAGTCGGCCCGGCAAAGTGGCCACTTGCATTTTCTGGCAAGTGTCTGCGAACAACGTTAATGAGTTGAACCTCGGAAATTGCCGGAAGTCCCGATGAAGAAATGAAAATGCCCCTTTTGCGGGGATTTGGATGCTCATGGCCGGCAGCAGGTGGCCCGACGCCCCGCCAACTTGACACTTGTCATTTCTGTCCTTGGGGGTTGGCGGGGTATCTGCACAGAGGTAGGAGGTGGCAGAATCGAGACTTGGTGAGTTTTCCAAACAAACGTCTCGAGCCTCCAGGTCTGCAGAGACCGACCAGGGCTGCCGCCCAACCGACTATTCACCCTTTTTGGGCGGGAATTTATTCCCTTTTTGCCCATTTTTCGGGTTTTTGGTCGGGCTTCAAAAGCGGCTGCCCGAGGCCTGGCAGAGGCCGGGGCATGGTCCCCGATCGCGCCAGGCGGCTCGCGCGACCCGATTAGGCCCCGAAAGGAGTCGGGAAATCGGCAGACCTGCCCGAGTTCAGCCCGGGGGGGGCGGGGGCAGGTCGGTTCGGCTCAAATCATTAACCAAAGCCGAGACTTGGTCTCGCTGGCGCAACCGAAGTGCCAGGCTGGATAACTCATTAACCAGAAGGCGGCTGGAGGCAGGCAGGGCTGATGGCTGAGGCCGGGTGGAGGCCACCCGCGGCCGGGAAAGTCAAAAGTCCCGTTGTGTGGAAGTCTATGAGGTCAGATTCGGCCGCCTTACCGGGCCTTCGGTTGATGGTTTCCCGCTTGGGCAAGCGAGTCGGCCCGGCAAAGTGGCCACTTGCATTTTCTGGCAAGTGTCTGCGAACAACGTTAATGAGTTGAACCTCGGAAATTGCCGGAAGTCCCGATGAAGAAATGAAAATGCCCCTTTTGCGGGGATTTGGATGCTCATGGCCGGCAGCAGGTGGCCCGACGCCCCGCCAACTTGACACTTGTCATTTCTGTCCTTGGGGGTTGGCGGGGTATCTGCACAGAGGTAGGAGGTGGCAGAATCGAGACTTGGTGAGTTTTCCAAACAAACGTCTCGAGCCTCCAGGTCTGCAGAGACCGACCAGGGCTGCCGCCCAACCGACTATTCACCCTTTTTGGGCGGGAATTTATTCCCTTTTTGCCCATTTTTCGGGTTTTTGGTCGGGCTTCAAAAGCGGCTGCCCGAGGCCTGGCAGAGGCCGGGGCATGGTCCCCGATCGCGCCAGGCGGCTCGCGCGACCCGATTAGGCCCCGAAAGGAGTCGGGAAATCGGCAGACCTGCCCGAGTTCAGCCCGGGGGGGGCGGGGGGCAGGTCGGTTCGGCTCAAATCATTAACCAAAGCCGAGACTTGGTCTCGCTGGCGCAACCGAAGTGCCAGGCTGGATAACTCATTAACCAGAAGGCGGCTGGAGGCAGGCAGGGCTGATGGCTGAGGCCGGGTGGAGGCCACCCGCGGCCGGGAAAGTCAAAAGTCCCGTTGTGTGGAAGTCTATGAGGTCAGATTCGGCCGCCTTACCGGGCCTTCGGTTGATGGTTTCCCGCTTGGGCAAGCGAGTCGGCCCGGCAAAGTGGCCACTTGCATTTTCTGGCAAGTGTCTGCGAACAACGTTAATGAGTTGAACCTTGGAAATTGCCGGAAGTCCCGATGAAGAAATGAAAATGCCCCTTTTGCGGGGATTTGGATGCTCATGGCCGGCAGCAGGTGGCCCGACGCCCCGCCAACTTGACACTTGTCATTTCTGTCCTTGGGGGTTGGCGGGGTATCTGCACAGAGGTAGGAGGTGGCAGAATCGAGACTTGGTGAGTTTTCCAAACAAACGTCTCGAGCCTCCAGGTCTGCAGAGACCGACCAGGGCTGCCGCCCAACCGACTATTCACCCTTTTTGGGCGGGAATTTATTCCCTTTTTGCCCATTTTTCGGGTTTTTGGTCGGGCTTCAAAAGCGGCTGCCCGAGGCCTGGCAGAGGCCGGGGCATGGTCCCCGATCGCGCCAGGCGGCTCGCGCGACCCGATTAGGCCCCGAAAGGAGTCGGGAAATCGGCAGACCTGCCCGAGTTCAGCCCGGGGGGGGCGGGGGGCAGGTCGGTTCGGCTCAAATCATTAACCAAAGCCGAGACTTGGTCTCGCTGGCGCAACCGAAGTGCCAGGCTGGATAACTCATTAACCAGAAGGCGGCTGGAGGCAGGCAGGGCTGATGGCTGAGGCCGGGTGGAGGCCACCCGCGGCCGGAAAGTCAAAAGTCCCGTTGTGTGGAAGTCTATGAGGTCAGATTCGGCCGCCTTACCGGGGCCTGCGGTTGATGGTTTCCCGCTTGGGCAAGCGAGTCGGCCCGGCAAAGTGGCCACTTGCATTTTCTGGCAAGTGTCTGCGAACAACGTTAATGAGTTGAACCTCGGCAATTGTCGGAAGTCCCGATGAAGAAATGAAAATGCCCCTTTTGCGGGGATTTGGATGCTCATGGCCGGCAGCAGGTGGCCCGACGCCCGCCAACTTGACACTTGTCATTTCTGTCCTTGGGGGTTGGCGGGGTATCTGCACAGAGGTAGGAGGTGGCAGAATCGAGACTTGGTGAGTTTTCCAAACAAACGTCTCGAGCCTCCAGGTCTGCAGAGACCGACCAGGGCTGCCGCCCAACGACTATTCACCCTTTTTGGGCGGGAATTTATTCCCTTTTTGCCCATTTTTCGGGTTTTTGGTCGGGCTTCAAAAGCGGCTGCCCGAGGCCTGGCAGAGGCCGGGGCATGGTCCCCGATCGCGCCAGGCGGCTCGCGCGACGCGATTAGGCCCCGAAAGGAGTCGGGAAATCGGCAGACCTGCCCGAGTTCAGCCGCGGGGGCGGGGGGCAGGTCGGTTCGGCTCAAATCATTAACCAAAGCCGAGACTTGGTCTCGCTGGCGCAACCGAAGTGCCAGGCTGGATAACTCATTAACCAGAAGGCGGCTGGAGGCAGGCAGGGCTGATGGCTGAGGCCGGGTGGAGGCCACCCGCGGCCGGGAAAGTCAAAAGTCCCGTTGTGTGGAAGTCTATGAGGTCAGATTCGGCCGCCTTACCGGGCCTTCGGTTGATGGTTTCCCGCTTGGGCAAGCGAGTCGGCCCGGCAAAGTGGCCACTTGCATTTTCTGGCAAGTGTCTGCGAACAACGTTAATGAGTTGAACCTCGGCAATTGTCGGAAGTCCCGATGAAGAAATGAAAATGCCCCTTTTGCGGGGATTTGGATGCTCATGGCCGGCAGCAGGTGGCCCGACGCCCCGCCAACTTGACACTTGTCATTTCTGTCCTTGGGGGTTGGCGGGGTATCTGCACAGAGGTAGGAGGTGGCAGAATCGAGACTTGGTGAGTTTTCCAAACAAACGTCTCGAGCCTCCAGGTCTGCAGAGACCGACCAGGGCTGCCGCCCAACCGACTATTCACCCTTTTTGGGCGGGAATTTATTCCCTTTTTGCCCATTTTTCGGGTTTTTGGTCGGGCTTCAAAAGCGGCTGCCCGAGGCCTGGCAGAGGCCGGGGCATGGTCCCCGATCGCGCCAGGCGGCTCGCGCGACCCGATTAGGCCCCGAAAGGAGTCGGGAAATCGGCAGACCTGCCCGAGTTCAGCCCGGGGGGGGCGGGGGCAGGTCGGTTCGGCTCAAATCATTAACCAAAGCCGAGACTTGGTCTCGCTGGCGCAACCGAAGTGCCAGGCTGGATAACTCATTAACCAGAAGGCGGCTGGAGGCAGGCAGGGCTGATGGCTGAGGCCGGGTGGAGGCCACCCGCGGCCGGGAAAGTCAAAAGTCCCGTTGTGTGGAAGTCTATGAGGTCAGATTCGGCCGCCTTACCGGGCCTTCGGTTGATGGTTTCCCGCTTGGGCAAGCGAGTCGGCCCGGCAAAGTGGCCACTTGCATTTTCTGGCAAGTGTCTGCGAACAACGTTAATGAGTTGAACCTCGGAAATTGCCGGAAGTCCCGATGAAGAAATGAAAATGCCCCTTTTGCGGGGATTTGGATGCTCATGGCCGGCAGCAGGTGGCCCGACGCCCCGCCAACTTGACACTTGTCATTTCTGTCCTTGGGGGTTGGCGGGGTATCTGCACAGAGGTAGGAGGTGGCAGAATCGAGACTTGGTGAGTTTTCCAAACAAACGTCTCGAGCCTCCAGGTCTGCAGAGACCGACCAGGGCTGCCGCCCAACCGACTATTCACCCTTTTTGGGCGGGAATTTATTCCCTTTTTTGCCCATTTTTCGGGTTTTTGGTCGGGCTTCAAAAGCGGCTGCCCGAGGCCTGGCAGAGGCCGGGGCATGGTCCCCGATCGCGCCAGGCGGCTCGCGCGACCCGATTAGGCCCCGAAAGGAGTCGGGAAATCGGCAGACCTGCCCGAGTTCAGCCCGGGGGGGGCGGGGGGCAGGTCGGTTCGGCTCAAATCATTAACCAAAGCCGAGACTTGGTCTCGCTGGCGCAACCGAAGTGCCAGGCTGGATAACTCATTAACCAGAAGGCGGCTGGAGGCAGGCAGGGCTGATGGCTGAGGCCGGGTGGAGGCCACCCGCGGCCGGGAAAGTCAAAAGTCCCGTTGTGTGGAAGTCTATGAGGTCAGATTCGGCCGCCTTACCGGGCCTTCGGTTGATGGTTTCCCGCTTGGGCAAGCGAGTCGGCCCGGCAAAGTGGCCACTTGCATTTTCTGGCAAGTGTCTGCGAACAACGTTAATGAGTTGAACCTTGGAAATTGCCGGAAGTCCCGATGAAGAAATGAAAATGCCCCTTTTGCGGGGATTTGGATGCTCATGGCCGGCAGCAGGTGGCCCGACGCCCCGCCAACTTGACACTTGTCATTTCTGTCCTTGGGGGTTGGCGGGGTATCTGCACAGAGGTAGGAGGTGGCAGAATCGAGACTTGGTGAGTTTTCCAAACAAACGTCTCGAGCCTCCAGGTCTGCAGAGACCGACCAGGGCTGCCGCCCAACCGACTATTCACCCTTTTTGGGCGGGAATTTATTCCCTTTTTGCCCATTTTTCGGGTTTTTGGTCGGGCTTCAAAAGCGGCTGCCCGAGGCCTGGCAGAGGCCGGGGCATGGTCCCCGATCGCGCCAGGCGGCTCGCGCGACCCGATTAGGCCCGAAAGGAGTCGGGAAATCGGCAGACCTGCCCGAGTTCAGCCCGGGGGGGGCGGGGGGCAGGTCGGTTCGGCTCAAATCATTAACCAAAGCCGAGACTTGGTCTCGCTGGCGCAACCGAAGTGCCAGGCTGGATAACTCATTAACCAGAAGGCGGCTGGAGGCAGGGCTGATGGCTGATGGCTGAGGCCGGGTGGAGGCCACCCGCGGCCGGGAAAGTCAAAAGTCCCGTTGTGTGGAAGTCTATGAGGTCAGATTCGGCCGCCTTACCGGGCCTGCGGTTGATGGTTTCCCGCTTGGGCAAGCGAGTCGGCCCGGCAAAGTGGCCACTTGCATTTTCTGGCAAGTGTCTGCGAACAACGTTAATGAGTTGAACCTCGGCAATTGTCGGAAGTCCCGATGAAGAAATGAAAATGCCCCTTTTGCGGGGATTTGGATGCTCATGCCGGCAGCAGGTGGCCCGACGCCCCGCCAACTTGACACTTGTCATTTCTGTCCTTGGGGGTTGGCGGGGTATCTGCACAGAG
Source organism: Pristiophorus japonicus (assembly GCF_044704955.1). Taxonomy (NCBI): domain Eukaryota; kingdom Metazoa; phylum Chordata; class Chondrichthyes; family Pristiophoridae; genus Pristiophorus; species Pristiophorus japonicus. Next base: position 29,203 of record NW_027251220.1, on the reverse strand, counting down.
GTAGGAGGTGGCAGAATCGAGACTTGGTGAGTTTTCCAAACAAACGTCTCGAGCCTCCAGGTCTGCAGAGACCGACCAGGGCTGCCGCCCAACCGACTATTCACCCTTTTTGGGCGGAATTTATTCCCTTTTTGCCCATTTTTCGGGTTTTTGGTCGGGCTTCAAAAGCGGCTGCCCGAGGCCTGGCAGAGGCCGGGGCATGGGCCCCGATCGCGCCAGGCGGCACGCGCGACCCGATTAGGCCCCGAAAGGAGTCGGGAAATCGGCAGACCTGCCCGACTTCAGCCCGCGGGGGCGGGGGGCAGGTCGGTTCGGCTCAAATCATTAACCAAAGCCGAGACTTGGTCTCGCTGGCGCAACCGAAGTGCCAGGCTGGATAACTCATTAACCAGAAGGCGGCTGGAGGCAGGCAGGGCTGATGGCTGAGGCCGGGTGGAGGCCACCCGCGGCCGGGAAAGTCAAAAGTCCCGTTGTGTGGAAGTCTATGAGGTCAGATTCGGCCGCCTTACCGGGCCTTCGGTTGATGGTTTCCCGCTTGGGCAAGCGAGTCGGCCCGGCAAAGTGGCCACTTGCATTTTCTGGCAAGTGTCTGCGAACAACGTTAATGAGTTGAACCTTGGAAATTGCCGGAAGTCCGATGAAGAAATGAAAATGCCCCTTTTGCGGGGATTTGGATGCTCATGGCCGGCAGCAGGTGGCCCGACGCCCCGCCAACTTGACACTTGTCATTTCTGTCCTTGGGGGTTGGCGGGGTATCTGCACAGAGGTAGGAGGTGGCAGAATCGAGACTTGGTGAGTTTTCCAAACAAACGTCTCGAGCCTCCAGGTCTGCAGAGACCGACCAGGGCTGCCGCCCAACCGACTATTCACCCTTTTTGGGCGGAATTTATTCCCTTTTTGCCCATTTTTCGGGTTTTTGGTCGGGCTTCAAAAGCGGCTGCCCGAGGCCTGGCAGAGGCCGGGGCATGGTCCCCGATCGCGCCAGGGCGGCTCGCGCGACGCGATTAGGCCCCCGAAAGGAGTCGGGAAATCGGCAGACCTGCCCGAGTTCAGCCCGCGGGGGCGGGGGGCAGGTCGGTTCGGCTCAAATCATTAACCAAAGCCGAGACTTGGTCTCGCTGGCGCAACCGAAGTGCCAGGCTGGATAACTCATTAACCAGAAGGCGGCTGGAGGCAGGCAGGGCTGATGGCTGAGGCCGGGTGGAGGCCACCCGCGGCCGGGAAAGTCAAAAGTCCCGTTGTGTGGAAGTCTATGAGGTCAGATCGGCCGCCTTACCGGGCCTTCGGTTGATGGTTTCCCGCTTGGGCAAGCGAGTCGGCCCGGCAAAGTGGCCACTTGCATTTTCTGGCAAGTGTCTGCGAACAACGTTAATGAGTTGAACCTCGGCAATTGCCGGAAGTCCCGATGAAGAAATGAAAATGCCCCTTTTGCGGGGATTTGGATGCTCATGGCCGGCAGCAGGTGGCCCGACGCCCCGCCAACTTGACACTTGTCATTTCTGTCCTTGGGGGTTGGCGGGGTATCTGCACAGAGGTAGGAGGTGGCAGAATCGAGACTTGGTGAGTTTTCCAAACAAACGTCTCGAGCCTCCAGGTCTGCAGAGACCGACCAGGGCTGCCGCCCAACCGACTATTCACCCTTTTTGGGCGGGAATTTATTCCCTTTTTGCCCATTTTTCGGGTTTTTGGTCGGGCTTCAAAAGCGGCTGCCCGAGGCCTGGCAGAGGCCGGGGCATGGTCCCCGATCGCGCCAGGCGGCTCGCGCGACCCGATTAGGCCCCGAAAGGAGTCGGAAATCGGCAGACCTGCCCGAGTTCAGCCCGGGGGGGCGGGGGGCAGGTCGGTTCGGCTCAAATCATTAACCAAAGCCGAGACTTGGTCTCGCTGGCGCAACCGAAGTGCCAGGCTGGATAACTCATTAACCAGAAGGCGGCTGGAGGCAGGCAGGGCTGATGGCTGAGGCCGGGTGGAGGCCACCCGCGGCCGGGAAAGTCAAAAGTCCCGTTGTGTGGAAGTCTATGAGGTCAGATTCGGCCGCCTTACCGGGCCTTCGGTTGATGGTTTCCCGCTTGGGCAAGCGAGTCGGCCCGGCAAAGTGGCCACTTGCATTTTCTGGCAAGTGTCTGCGAACAACGGTAATGAGTTGAACCTCGGAAATTGCCGGAAGTCCCGATGAAGAAATGAAAAATGCCCCTTTTGCGGGGATTTGGATGCTCATGGCCGGCAGCAGGGTGGCCCGACGCCCCGCCAACTTGACACTTGTCATTTCTGTCCTTGGGGGTTGGCGGGTATCTGCACAGAGGTAGGAGGTGGCAGAATCGAGACTTGGTGAGTTTCCAAACAAACGTCTCGAGCCTCCAGGTCTGCAGAGACCGACCAGGGCTGCCGCCCAACCGACTATTCACCCTTTTTGGGCGGGAATTTATTCCCTTTTTGCCCATTTTTCGGGTTTTTGGTCGGGCTTCAAAAGCGGCTGCCCGAGGCCTGGCAGAGGCCGGGGCATGGTCCCCGATCGCGCCAGGCGGCTCGCGCGACCCGATTAGGCCCCGAAAGGAGTCGGGAAATCGGCAGACCTGCCCGAGTTCAGCCCGGGGGGGGCGGGGGGCAGGTCGGTTCGGCTCAATCATTAACCAAAGCCGAGACTTGGTCTCGCTGGCGCAACCGAAGTGCCAGGCTGGATAACTCATTAACCAGAAGGCGGCTGGAGGCAGGCAGGGCTGATGGCTGAGGCCGGGTGGAGGCCACCCGCGGCCGGGAAAGTCAAAAGTCCCGTTGTGTGGAAGTCTATGAGGTCAGATTCGGCCGCCTTACCGGGCCTTCGGTTGATGGTTTCCCGCTTGGGCAAGCGAGTCGGCCCGGCAAAGTGGCCACTTGCATTTTCTGGCAAGTGTCTGCGAACAACGTTAATGAGTTGAACCTCGGAAATTGCCGGAAGTCCCGATGAAGAAATGAAAATGCCCCCTTTTGCGGGGATTTGGATGCTCATGGCCGGCAGCAGGTGCCCGACGCCCCGCCAACTTGACACTTGTCATTTCTGTCCTTGGGGGTTGGCGGGGTATCTGCACAGAGGTAGGAGGTGGCAGAATCGAGACTTGGTGAGTTTTCCAAACAAACGTCTCGAGCCTCCAGGTCTGCAGAGACCGACCAGGGCTGCCGCCCAACCGACTATTCACCCTTTTTGGGCGGGAATTTATTCCCTTTTTGCCCATTTTTCGGGTTTTTGGTCGGGCTTCAAAAGCGGCTGCCCGAGGCCTGGCAGAGGCCGGGTGCATGGTCCCCGATCGCGCCAGGCGGCTCGCGCGACCCGATTAGGCCCCGAAAGGAGTCGGGAAATCGGCAGACCTGCCCGAGTTCAGCCCGGGGGGGGCGGGGGGCAGGTCGGTTCGGCTCAAATCATTAACCAAAGCCGAGACTTGGTCTCGCTGGCGCAACCGAAGTGCCAGGCTGGATAACTCATTAACCAGAAGGCGGCTGGAGGCAGGCAGGGCTGATGGCTGAGGCCGGGTGGAGGCCACCCGCGCCGGGAAAGTCAAAAGTCCCGTTGTGTGGAAGTCTATGAGGTCAGATTCGGCCGCCTTACCGGGCCTTCGGTTGATGGTTTCCCGCTTGGGCAAGCGAGTCGGCCCGGCAAAGTGGCCACTTGCATTTTCTGGCAAGTGTCTGCGAACAACGTTAATGAGTTGAACCTTGGAAATTGCAGGAAGTCCCGATGAAGAAATGAAAATGCCCCTTTTGCGGGGATTTGGATGCTCATGGCCGGCAGCAGGTGGCCCGACGCCCCGCCAACTTGACACTTGTCATTTCTGTCCTTGGGGGTTGGCGGGGTATCTGCACAGAGGTAGGAGGTGGCAGAATCGAGACTTGGTGAGTTTTCCAAACAAACGTCTCGAGCCTCCAGGTCTGCAGAGACCGACCAGGGCTGCCGCCCAACCGACTATTCACCCTTTTTGGGCGGGAATTTATTCCCTTTTTGCCCATTTTTCGGGTTTTTGGTCTGGCTTCAAAAGCGGCTGCCCGAGGCCTGGCAGAGGCCGGGGGCATGGTCCCCGATCGCGCCAGGCCGGCTCGCGCGACCCGATTAGGCCCCGAAAGGAGTCGGGAAATCGGCAGACCTGCCCGAGTTTCAGCCCGGGGGGGGCGGGGGGCAGGTCGGTTCGGCTCAAATCATTAACCAAAGACCGAGACTTGGTCTCGCTGGCGCAACCGAAGTGCCAGGCTGGATAACTCATAACCAGAAGGCGGCTGGAGGCAGGCAGGGCTGATGGCTGAGGCCGGGTGGAGGCCACCCGCGGCCGGGAAAGTCAAAAGTCCCGTTGTGTGGAAGTCTATGAGGTCAGATTCGGCCGCCTTACCGGGCCTGCGGTTGATGGTTTCCCGCTTGGGCAAGCGAGTCGGCCCGGCAAAGTGGCCACTTGCATTTTCTGGCAAGTGTCTGCGAACAAACGTTAATGAGTTGAACCTCGGCAATTGTCGGAAGTCCCGATGAAGAAATGAAAATGCCCCTTTTGCGGGGATTTGGATGCTCATGGCCGGCAGCAGGTGGCCCGACGCCCCGCCAACTTGACACTTGTCATTTCTGTCCTTGGGGGTTGGCGGGGTATCTGCACAGAGGTAGGAGGTGGCAGAATCGAGACTTGGTGAGTTTTCCAAACAAACGTCTCGAGCCTCCAGGTCTGCAGAGACCGACCAGGGCTGCCGCCCAACCGACTATTCACCCTTTTTTGGGCGGGAATTTATTCCCTTTTTGCCCATTTTTCGGGTTTTTGGTCGGGCTTCAAAAGCGGCTGCCCGAGGCCTGGCAGAGGCCGGGGCATGGTCCCCGATCGGCCAGGCGGCTCGCGCGACGCGATTAGGCCCGAAAGGAGTCGGGAAATCGGCAGACCTGCCCGAGTTCAGCCCGCGGGGGCGGGGGCAGGTCGGTTCGGCTCAAATCATTTAACCAAAGCCGAGACTTGGTCTCGCTGGCGCAACCGAAGTGCCAGGCTGGATAACTCATTAACCAGAAGGCGGCTGGAGGCAGGCAGGGCTGATGGCTGAGGCCGGGTGGAGGCCACCCGCGGCCGGGAAAGTCAAAGTCCCCGTTGTGTGGAAGTCTATGAGGTCAGATTCGGCCGCCTTACCGGGCCTTCGGTTGATGGTTTCCCGCTTGGGCAAGCGAGTCGGCCCGGCAAAGTGGCCACTTGCATTTTCTGGCAAGTGTCTGCGAACAACGTTAATGAGTTGAACCTCGGCAATTGTCGGAAGTCCCGATGAAGAAATGAAAATGCCCCTTTTGCGGGGATTTGGATGCTCATGGCCGGCAGCAGGTGGCCCGACGCCCCGCCAACTTGACACTTGTCATTTCTGTCCTTGGGGGTTGGCGGGGTATCTGCACAGAGGTAGGAGGTGGCAGAATCGAGACTTGGTGGAGTTTTCCAAACAAACGTCTCGAGCCTCCAGGTCTGCAGAGACCGACCAGGGCTGCCGCCCAACCGACTATTCACCCTTTTTGGGCGGGAATTTATTCCCTTTTTGCCCATTTTTCGGGTTTTGGTCGGGCTTCAAAAGCGGCTGCCCGAGGCCTGGCAGAGGCCGGGGCATGGGCCCCGATCGCGCCAGGCGGCACGCGCGACCCGATTAGGCCCCGAAAGGAGTCGGGAAATCGGCAGACCTGCACGACTTCAGCCCGCGGGGGCCGGGGGGCAGGTCGGTTCGGCTCAAATCATTAACCAAGCCGAGACTTGTCTCGCTGGCGCAACCGAAGTGCCAGGCTGGATAACTCATTACCAGAAGGCGGCTGGAGGCAGGCAGGGCTGATGGCTGAGGCCGGGTGGAGGCCACCCGCGGCCGGGAAAGTCAAAAGTCCCGTTGTGTGGAAGTCTATGAGGTCAGATTCGGCCGCCTTACCGGGCCTTCGGTTGATGGTTTCCCGCTTGGGCAAGCGAGTCGGCCCGGCAAAGTGGCCACTTGCATTTTCTGGCAAGTGTCTGCGAACAACGTTAATGAGTTGAACCTCGGCAATTGTCGGAAGTCCCGATGAAGAAATGAAAATGCCCCTTTGCGGGGATTTGGATGCTCATGGCCGGCAGCAGGTGGCCCGACGCCCCGCCAACTTGACACTTGTCATTTCTGTCCTTGGGGGTTGGCGGGGTATCTGCACAGAGGTAGGAGGTGGCAGAATCGAGACTTGGTGAGTTTTCCAAACAAACGTCTCGAGCCTCCAGGTCTGCAGAGACCGACCAGGGCTGCCGCCCAACCGACTATTCACCCTTTTTGGGCGGGAATTTATTCCCTTTTTGCCCATTTTTCGGGTTTTTGGTCGGGCTTCAAAAGGGCTGCCCGAGGCCTGGCAGAGGCCGGGGCATGGGCCCCGATCGCGCCAGGCGGCACGCGCGACCCGATTAGGCCCCGAAAGGAGTCGGGAAATCGGCAGACCTGCCCGACTTCAGCCCGCGGGGGCGGGGGGCAGGTCGGTTCGGCTCAAATCATTAACCAAAGCCGAGACTTGGTCTCGCTGGCGCAACCGAAGTGCCAGGCTGGATAACTCATTAACCAGAAGGCGGCTGGAGGCAGGCAGGGCTGATGGCTGAGGCCGGGTGGAGAGGCCACCCTCGGCCGGGAAAGTCAAGTCCCGTTGTGTGGAAGTCTATGAGGTCAGATTCGGCCGCCTTACCGGGCCTTCGGTTGATGGTTTCCCGCTTGGGCAAGCGAGTCGGCCCGGCAAAGTGGCCACTGCATTATCTGGCAAGTGGTCTGCGAACAACGTTAATGAGTTGAACCTTGGAAATTGCCGGAAGTCCCGATGAAGAAATGAAAATGCCCCTTTTGCGGGGATTTGGATGCTCATGGCCGGCAGCAGGTGGCCCGACGCCCCGCCAACTTGACACTTGTCATTTCTGTCCTTGGGGGTTGGCGGGGTATCTGCACAGAGGTAGGAGGTGGCAGAATCGAGACTTGGTGAGTTTTCCAAACAAACGTCTCGAGCCTCCAGGTCTGCAGAGACCGACCAGGGCTGCCGCCCAACCGACTATTCACCCTTCTTTGGGCGGGAATTTATTCCCTTTTTGCCCATTTTTCGGGTTTTTGGTCGGGCTTCAAAAGCGGCTGCCCGAGGCCTGGCAGAGGCCGGGGCATGGGCCCCGATCGCGCCAGGTGGCTCGCGCGACCCGATTAGGCCCCGAAAGGAGTCGGGAAATCGGCAGACCTTGCCGAGTTCAGCCCGCGGTGGCGTGGGGCAGGTCGGTTCCGGCTCAAACATTAACCAAAGCCGAGACTTGGTCTCGCTGGCGCAACCGAAGTGCCAGGCTGGATAACTCATTAACCAGAAAGGCAGGCTGGAGGCAGGCAGGGCTGATGGCTGAGGCCGGGTGGAGGCCACCCGCGGCCGGGAAAGTCAAAAGTCCCGTTGTGTGGAAGTCTATGAGGTCAGATTCGGCCGCTTACCGGGCTTCGGTTGATGGTTTCCCGCTTGGGCAAGCGAGTCGGCCCGGCAAAGTGGCCACTTGCATTTTCTGGCAAGTGTCTGCGAACAACGTTAATGAGTTGAACCTTGGAAATTGCCGGAAGTCCCGATGAAGAAATGAAAATGCCCCTTTTGCGGGGATTTGGATGCTCATGGCCGGCAGCAGGTGGCCCGACGCCCCGCCAACTTGACACTTGTCATTTCTGTCCTTGGGGGTTGGCGGGGTATCTGCACAGAGGTAGGAGGTGGCAGAATCGAGACTTGGTGAGTTTTCCAAACAAACGTCTCGAGCCTCCAGGTGCAGAGACCGCCCAGGGCTGCCGCCCAACCGACTATTCACCCTTTTTGGGCGGGAATTTATTCCCTTTTTGCCCATTTTTCGGGTTTTTGGTCGGTTCAAAAGCGGCTGCCCGAGGCCTGGCAGAGGCCGGGGCATGGTCCCCGATCGCGCCAGGCGGCTCGCGCGACCCGATTAGGCCCCGAAAGGAGTCGGGAAATCGGCAGACCTGCCCGAGTTCAGCCCGGGGGGGCGGGGGGCAGGTCGGTTCGGCTCAAATCATTAACCAAAGCGAGACTTGGTCTCGCTGGCGCAACCGAAGTGCCAGGCTGGATAACTCATTAACCAGAAGGCGGCTGGAGGCAGGCAGGGCTGATGGCTGAGGCCGGGTGGAGGCCACCCGCGGCCGGGAAAGTCAAAAGTCCCGTTGTGTGGAAGTCTATGAGTCAGATTCGGCCGCCTTACCGGGCCTTCGGTTGATGGTTTCCCGCTTGGGCAAGCGAGTCGGCCCGGCAAAGTGGCCACTTGCATTTTCTGGCAAGTGTCTGCGAACAACGTTAATGAGTTGAACCTCGGAAATTGCCGGAAGTCCCGATGAAGAAATGAAAATGCCCCTTTTGCGGGGATTTGGATGCTCATGGCCGGCAGCAGGTGGCCCGACGCCCCGCCAACTTGACACTTGTCATTTCTGTCCTTGGGGGTTGGCGGGGTATCTGCACAGAGGTAGGAGGTGGCAGAATCGAGACTTGGTGAGTTTTCCCAAACAAACGTCTCGAGCCTCCAGGTCTGCAGAGACCGACCAGGGCTGCGCCCAACCGACTATTCACCCTTTTTGGGCGGGAATTTATTCCCTTTTTGCCCATTTTCGGGTTTTTGTCGGGCTTCAAAGCGGCTGCCCGAGGCCTGGCAGAGGCCGGGGCATGGTCCCCGATCGCGCCAGGCGGCTCGCGCGACCCGATTAGGCCCCGAAAGGAGTCGGGAAATCGGCAGACCTGCCCGAGTTCAGCCGCGGGGGGGGCGGGGGCAGGTCGGTTCGGCTCAAATCATTAACAAAGCCGAGACTTGGTCTCGCTGGCGCAACCGAAGTGCCAGGCTGGATAACTCATTAACCAGAAGGCGGCTGGAGGCAGGCAGGGCTGATGGCTGAGGCCGGGTGGAGGCCACCGCGGCCGGGAAAGTCAAAAGTCCCAGTTGTGTGGAAGTCTATGAGGTCAGATTCGGCCGCCTTACCGGGCCTTCGGTTGATGGTTTCCCGCTTGGGCAAGCGAGTCGGCCCGGCAAAGTGGCCACTTGCATTTTCTGGCAAGTGTCTGCGAACAACGTTAATGAGTTGAACTTGGAAATTGCCGGAAGTCCCAGATGAAGAAATGAAAATGCCCCTTTTGCGGGGATTTGGATGCTCATGGCCGGCAGCAGGTGGCCCGACGCCCCGCCAACTTGACACTTGTCATTTCTGTCCTTGGGGGTTGGCGGGGTATCTGCACAGAGGTAGGAGGTGGCAGAATCGAGACCTTGGTGAGTTTTCCAAACAAACGTCTCGAGCCTCCAGGTCTGCAGAGACCGACCAGGGCTGCCGCCCAACCGACTATTCACCCTTTTTGGGCGGGAATTTATTCCCTTTTTGCCCATTTTTGGGTTTTTGGTCGGGCTTCAAAAGCGGCTGCCCGAGGCCTGGCAGAGGCCGGGGCATGGTCCCCGATCGCGCCAGGCGGCTCGCGCGACGCGATTAGGCCCCGAAAGGAGTCGGGAAATCGGCAGACCTGCCCGAGTTCAGCCCGCGGGGGCGGGGGGGGCAGGTCGGTTCGGCTCAAATCATTAACCAAAGCCGAGACTTGGTCTCGCTGGCGCAACCGAAGTGCCAGGCTGGATAACTCATTAACCAGAAGGCGGCTGGAGGCAGGCAGGGCTGATGGCTGAGGCCGGGTGGAGGCCACCCGCGGCCGGGAAAGTCAAAAGTCCCGTTGTGTGGAAGTCTATGAGGTCAGATTCGGCCGCCTTACCGGGCCTTCGGTTGATGGTTTCCCGCTTGGGCAAGCGAGTCGGCCCGCAAAGTGGCCACTTGCATTTTCTGGCAAGTGTCTGCGAACAACGTTAATGAGTTGAACCTCGGCAATTGTCGGAAGTCCCGATGAAGAAATGAAAATGCCCTTTTGCGGGGATTTGGATGCTCATGGCCGGCAGCAGGTGGCCCGACGCCCCGCCAACTTGACACTTGTCATTTCTGTCCTTGGGGGTTGGCGGGGTATCTGCACAGAGGTAGGAGGTGGCAGAATCGAGACTTGGTGAGTTTTCCAAACAAACGTCTCGAGCCTCCAGGTCTGCAGAGACCGACCAGGGCTGCCGCCCAACCGACTATTCACCCTTTTTGGGCGGGAATTTATTCCCTTCTTGCCCATTTTTCCGGGTTTTTGGTCGGGCTTCAAAAGCGGCTGCCCGAGGCCTGGCAGAGGCCGGGGCATGGGCCCCGATCGCGCCAGGCCGGCACGCGCGACCCGATTAGGCCCCGAAAGGAGTCGGAAATCGGCAGACCTGCCCGACTTCAGCCCGCGGGGGCGGGGGGCAGGTCGGTTCTGCTCAAATCATTAACCAAAGCCGAGACTTGGTCTCGCTGGCGCAACCGAAGTGCCAGGCTGGATAACTCATTAACCAGAAGGCGGCTGGAGGCAGGCAGGGCTGATGGCTGAGGCCGGGTGGATGGCCACCCGCGGCCGGGAAAGTCAAAAGTCCCGTTGTGTGGAAGTCTATGAGGTCAGATTCGGCCGCCTTACCGGGCCTTCGGTTGATGTTTCCCGCTTGGGCAAGCGAGTCGGCCCGGCAAAGTGGCCACTTGCATTTCTGGCAAGTGTCTGCGAACAACGTTAATGAGTTGAACTTCGGCAATTGTCGGAAGTCCCGATGAAGAAATGAAAAATGCCCCTTTTGCGGGGATTTGGATGCTCATGGCCGGCAGCAGGTGGCCCGACGCCCCGCCAACTTGACACTTGTCATTTCTGTCCTTGGGGTTGGCGGGGTATCTGCACAGAGGTAGGAGGTGGCAGAATCGAGACTTGGTGAGTTTTCCAAACAAACGTCTCGAGCCTCCAGGTCTGCAGAGACCGACCAGGGCTGCCGCCCAACCGACTATTCACCCTTTTTGGGCGGGAATTTATTCCCTTTTTGCCCATTTTTCGGGTTTTTGGTCGGGCTTCAAAAGCGGCTGCCGAGGCCTGGCAGAGGCCGGGGCATGGCCCCGATCGCGCCAGGCGGCACGCGCGACCCGATTAGGCCCCGAAAGGAGTCGGGAAATCGGCAGACCTGCCCGACTTCAGCCCGCGGGGGCGGGGGGCAGGTCGGTTCGGCTCAAATCATTAACAAAGCCGAGACTTGGTCTCGCTGGCGCAACCGAAGTGCCAGGCTGGATAACTCATTAACCAGAAGGCGGCTGGGGCAGGCAGGGCTGATGGCTGAGGCCGGGTGGAGGCCACCCGCGGCCGGGAAAGTCAAAGTCCCGTTGTGTGGAAGTCTATGAGGTCAGATTCGGCCGCCTTACCGGGCCTTCGGTTGATGGTTTCCCGCTTGGGCAAGCGAGTCGGCCCGGCAAAGTGGCCACTTGCATTTTCTGGCAAGTGTCTGCGAACAACGTTAATGAGTTGAACCTTGGAAATTGCCGGAAGTCCCGATGAAGAAATGAAAATGCCCCTTTGCGGGGATTTGGATGCTCATGGCCGGCAGCAGGTGGCCCGACGCCCCGCCAACTTGACACTTGTCATTTCTGTCCTTGGGGGTTGGCGGGGTATCTGCACAGAGGTAGGAGGTGGCAGAATCGAGCTTGGTGAGTTTTCCAAACAAACGTCTCAGAGCCTCCAAGGTCTGCAGAGACCGACCAGGGCTGGCCGCCCAACCCGACTATTCACCCTTTTTGGGCGGGAATTTATTCCCTTTTTGCCCATTTTTCGGGTTTTTGGTCGGGCTTCAAAAGCGGCTGCCCGAGGCCTGGCAGAGGCCGGGGCATGGGCCCCGATCGCGCCAGGCGGCTCGCGCGACCCGATTAGGCCCCGAAAGGAGTCGGGAAATCGGCAGACCTTGCCGAGTTCAGCCCGCGGTGGCGGGGGGCAGGTCGGTTCGGCTCAAATCATTAACCAAAGCCGAGACTTGGTCTCGCTGGCGCAACCGAAGTGCCAGGCTGGATAACTCATTAACCAGAAGGCGGCTGGAGGCAGGCAGGGCTGATGGCTGAGGCCGGGTGGAGGCCACCCGCGGCCGGGAAAGTCAAAAGTCCCGTTGTGTGGAAGTCTATGAGGTCAGATTCGGCCGCCTTACCGGGCCTTCGGTTGATGGTTTCCCGCTTGGGCAAGCGAGTCGGCCCGGCAAAGTGGCCACTTGCATTTTCTGGCAAGTGTCTGCGAACAACGTTAATGAGTTGAACCTCGGAAATTGCCGGAAGTCCCGATGAAGAAATGAAAATGCCCCTTTTGCGGGGATTTGGATGCTCATGGCCGGCAGCAGGTGGCCCGACGCCCCGCCAACTTGACACTTGTCATTTCTGTCCTTGGGGGTTGGCGGGGTATCTGCACAGAGGTAGGAGGTGGCAGAATCGAGACTTGGTGAGTTTTCCAAACAAACGTCTCGAGCCTCCAGGTCTGCAGAGACCGACCAGGGCTGCCGCCCAACCGACTATTCACCCTTTTTGGGCGGGAATTTATTCCCTTTTTGCCCATTTTTCGGGTTTTTGGTCGGGCTTCAAAGCGGCTGCCCGAGGCCTGGCAGAGGCCGGGGCATGGTCCCGATCGCGCCAGGCGGCTCGCGCGACCCGATTAGGCCCCGAAAGGAGTCGGGAAATCGGCAGACCTGCCCGAGTTCAGCCCGGGGGGGCGGGGGGCAGGTCGGTTCGGCTCAAATCATTAACCAAAGCCGAGACTTGGTCTCGCTGGCGCAACCGAAGTGCCAGGCTGGATAACTCATTAACCAGAAGGCGGCTGGAGGCAGGCAGGGCTGATGGCTGAGGCCGGGTGGAGGCCACCCGCGGCCGGGAAAGTCAAAAGTCCCGTTGTGTGGAAGTCTATGAGGTCAGATTCGGCCGCCTTACCGGGCCTTCGGTTGATGGTTTCCCGCTTGGGCAAGCGAGTCGGCCCGGCAAAGTGGCCACTTGCATTTTCTGGCAAGTGTCTGCGAACAACGTTAATGAGTTGAACCTTGGAAATTGCCGGAAGTCCCGATGAAGAAATGAAAATGCCCCTTTTGCGGGGATTTGGATGCTCATGGCCGGCAGCAGGTGGCCCGACGCCCCGCCAACTTGACACTTGTCATTTCTGTCCTTGGGGGTTGGCGGGTATCTGCACAGAGGTAGGAGGTGGCAGAATCGAGACTTGGTGAGTTTTCCAAACAAACGTCTCGAGCCTCCAGGTCTGCAGAGACCGACCAGGGCTGCCGCCCAACCGACTATTCACCCTTTTTGGGCGGGAATTTATTCCTTTTTGCCCATTTTTCGGGTTTTTTGGTCGGGCTTCAAAGCGGCTGCCCGAGGCCTGGCAGAGGCCGGGGCATGGGCCCCGATCGCGCCAGGCGGCTCGCGCGACCCGATTAGGCCCCGAAAGGAGTCGGGAAATCGGCAGACCTTGCCGAGTTCAGCCCGCGGTGGCGGGGGGCAGGTCGGTTCGGCTCAAATCATTAACCAAAGCCGAGACTTGGTCTCGCTGGCGCAACCGAAGTGCCAGGCTGGATAACTCATTAACCAGAAGGCGGCTGGAGGCAGGCAGGGCTGATGGCTGAGGCCGGGTGGAGGCCACCCGCGGCCGGGAAAGTCAAAAGTCCCGTTGTGTGGAAGTCTATGAGGTCAGATTCGGCCGCCTTACCGGGCCTTCGGTTGATGGTTTCCCCGCTTGGGCAAGCGAGTCGGCCCGGCATAGTGGCCACTTGCATTTTCTGGCAAGTGTCTGCGAACAACGTTAATGAGTTGAACCTCGGAAATTGCCGGAAGTCCCGATGAAGAAATGAAAATGCCCCTTTTGCGGGGATTTGGATGCTCATGGCCGGCAGCAGGTGGCCCGACGCCCCCGCCAACTTGACACTTGTCATTTCTGTCCCTTGGGGGTTGGCGGGGTATCTGCACAGAGGTAGGAGGTGGCAGAATCGAGACTTGGTGAGTTTTCCAAACAAACGTCTCGAGCCTCCAGGTCTGCAGAGACCGACCAGGGCTGCCGCCCAACCGACTATTCACCCTTTTTGGGCGGGAATTTATTCCCTTTTTGCCCATTTTTCGGGTTTTTGGTCGGGCTTCAAAAGCGGCTGCCCGAGGCCTGGCAGAGGCCGGGGCATGGTCCCCGATCGCGCCAGGCGGCTCGCGCGACCCGATTAGGCCCCGAAAGGAGTCGGGAAATCGGCAGACCTGCCCGAGTTCAGCCCGGGGGGGCGGGGGGCAGGTCGGTTCGGCTCAAATCATTAACCAAAGCCGAGACTTGGTCTCGCTGGCGCAACCGAAGTGCCAGGCTGGATAACTCATTAACCAGAAGGCGGCTGGAGGCAGGCAGGGCTGATGGCTGAGGCCGGGTGGAGGCCACCCGCGGCCGGGAAAGTCAAAAGTCCCGTTGTGTGGAAGTCTATGAGGTCAGATTCGGCCGCCTTACCGGGCCTTCGGTTGATGGTTTCCCGCTTGGGCAAGCGAGTCGGCCCGGCAAAGTGGCCACTTGCATTTTCTGGCAAGTGTCTGCGAACAACGTTAATGAGTTGAACCTTGGAAATTGCCGGAAGTCCCGATGAAGAAATGAAAATGCCCCTTTTGCGGGGATTTGGATGCTCATGGCCGGCAGCAGGTGGCCCGACGCCCCGCCAACTTGACACTTGTCATTTCTGTCCTTGGGGGTTGGCGGGGTATCTGCACAGAGGTAGGAGGTGGCAGAATCGAGACTTGGTGAGTTTTCCAAACAAACGTCTCGAGCCTCCAGGTCTGCAGAGACCGACCAGGGCTGCCGCCCAACCGACTATTCACCCTTTTTGGGCGGGAATTTATTCCCTTTTTGCCCATTTTTCGGGTTTTTGGTCGGGCTTCAAAAGCGGCTGCCCGAGGCCTGGCAGAGGCCGGGGCATGGGCCCCGATCGCGCCAGGCGGCTCGCGCGACCCGATTAGGCCCCGAAAGGAGTCGGGAAATCGGCAGACCTTGCCGAGTTCAGCCCGCGGTGGCGGGGGGCAGGTCGGTTCGGCTCAAATCATTAACCAAAAGCCGAGACTTGGTCTCGCTGGCGCAACCGAAGTGCCAGGCTGGATAACTCATTAACCAGAAGGCGGCTGGAGGCAGGCAGGGCTGATGGCTGAGGCCGGGTGGAGGCCACCCGCGGCCGGGAAAGTCAAAAGTCCGTTGTGTGGAAGTCTATGAGGTCAGATTCGGCCGCCTTACCGGGCCTTCGGTTGATGGTTTCCCGCTTGGGCAAGCGAGTCGGCCCGGCAAAGTGGCCACTTGCATTTTCTGGCAAGTGTCTGCGAACAACGTTAATGAGTTGAACCTCGGCAATTGCCGGAAGTCCCGATGAAGAAATGAAAATGCCCCCTTTTGCGGGGATTTGGATGCTCATGGCCGGCAGCAGGTGGCCCGACGCCCCGCCAACTTGACACTTGTCATTTCTGTCCTTGGGGGTTGGCGGGTATCTGCACAGAGGTAGGAGGTTGGCAGAATCGAGACTTGGTGAGTTTTCCCAAACAAACGTCTCGAGCCTCCAGGTCTGCAGAGACCGACCAGGGCTGCCGCCCAACCGACTATTCACCCTTTTTGGGCGGGAATTTATTCCCTTTTTGCCCATTTTTCGGGTTTTTGGTCGGGCTTCAAAAGCGGCTGCCCGAGGCCTGGCAGAGGCCGGGGCATGGTCCCCGATCGCGCCAGGCGGCTCGCGCGACCCGATTAGGCCCCGAAAGGAGTCGGGAAATCGGCAGACCTGCCCGAGTTCAGCCCCGGGGGGGGGCGGGGGGCAGGTCGGTTCGGCTCAAATCATTAACCAAAGCCGAGACTTGGTCTCGCTGGCGCAACCGAAGTGCCAGGCTGGATAACTCATTAACCAGAAGGCGGCTGGAGGCAGGCAGGGCTGATGGCTGAGGCCGGGTGGAGGCCACCCGCGGCCGGGAAAGTCAAAAAGTCCCGTTGTGTGGAAGTCTATGAGGTCAGATTCGGCCGCCTTACCGGGCCTTCGGTTGATGGTTTCCCGCTTGGGCAAGCGAGTCGGCCCGGCAAAGTGGCCACTTGCATTTTCTGGCAAGTGTCTGCGAACAACGTTAATGAGTTGAACCTTGGAAATTGCCGGAAGTCCCGATGAAGAAATGAAAATGCCCCTTTTGCGGGGATTTGGATGCTCATGGCCGGCAGCAGGTGGCCCGACGCCCCGCCAACTTGACACTTGTCATTTCTGTCCTTGGGGGTTGGCGGGGTGCCCGGAGATTTTCGGGAACACGATTTTCAGAACATTTTTACGACAGCGGGTACACTTTGAAAGCGCCCGAAAAGTGATGCTTTGCTGAAAGGTGCTCAATCTCAGGAAAGAGACCTTTGAAAAGAGCACTTGGAAAGTCACAAAATGACCGGTGTGCGAGACTTGGAACAATTTTGACAAAGTCTTTTGTTGTACTTTTCAAACTCTTTGGTGTTTTGCTGAAATCGTACTCTGGGAGCCAGCAGCCCCGCTTGTACCCGTGCCCGGCTCTCAGGACAGACTAGTTTCCAACGGCCCTCCGTCTTTGCGCAACAAAGGACGCTGTCTGTCACAGATGCAAGCCCCTGGGTGAGGGAAATCTGTTTTACTGAGTAGTTAAGCACACGCGCAGTTCTTTCACCAAGTTCCCCTGCGTGTTGTGTGCTCGGTATCCACCGATCGATTTGGCGACTCGTGTCCGACGTGGGAGGGCTCGGAGTGGGGCCAGCTCCGGCTGGTGTGTTACCGACTCCGGCGTTCCTCCCGTTCTGCCCCGCAATGCGCCCACCGCCGGTGGGCAGACCGGGCATCCAATAACGAGTCAGAGGGCTTGGC
>NW_027251220.1:0-2500 GCF_044704955.1 Pristiophorus japonicus | reverse complement strand
CGACCCCGCAGGCGGCGGTGTCAGCCCGCTCCCGCATGGACGAGGCACGGCGTCGCTAGGCCGCTTGGCCCGCCGGGCAACCGGCATCCGCTGCAGTCTTTGGGCAGTAACATGACGACGCAACGTGGCAACTGGCGCGGGTAAAGAGCGTCCGCTGCGGCCGGACGGGTCGCACCGGAGGCCAGCGACGGCGTGCGGCCGGCTCTTTGGCCGGCGGAGGTGCAGCCGTTGGCTGGAGACCGCTTTCCGACGGCTATCTCCGCTGGTGGGCCAGCTGTGCTCGTCGGGTGCGCGGCGCGGGGAAGAGGAAGGCAAGCGGCATCGAACGCTACCACATTCCTGCGGGCCGACCCGAAGCCGAGCGCGCTGGAAGTCCGCGAAATGCAACCGGAGAAGAAAGTCTGAATGTGGCAACTGATGAACTGAAAATTGTCGGCGGCAAATGGTTAACCAAATGGGTTGAAGGTGGCAAACCATTAACCGAAAACTCTGGCAAATGGTTAACCGGCGTGTTAAGATGGTATCTTTAATAAAAGACGGAAATGACGAAGCCAACATAGCCAAACGAAGGCGGGGACGTTAGTGTGGCAGAAGGGCATGTCTTTAAGCCGTCGGGCGAATGTCCCTGCCAGTTGGAATCTTTTCGGGAAAAAGGGTGAAAAAATCGGAAAGGCCTAGCCGTCCGCCGTGGGGTGCGTTCGCTCGGGCTCGGCCAGCCGCGTCGATGGGTGCCGGAACGGTGCGGCTGCGCTCCGGGAGTGCGGAGATACGGCCTGTCAAGTTTCGTCCCGGAAGTCTGGATGGAGCTAAATCCGAAGCCGTTTGCGGGAAATTAGTTCCAGGGCTCGGCGACCGAAGTCAAATCCGTCCCGCCAACTTGACACTTGTCATTTCTGTCCTTGGGGGTTGGCGGGGTACCTGCACAGAGGTAGGAGGTGGCTGATCGAGAATTGGTGAGTTTTCCAAAGTCACGTCTCGAGCCTCCAGGTCTGCAGAGACCGACCAGGGCTGCCGCCCAACCGACTATTCACCCTTTTTGGGCGGGAATTTTTTCCATTTTTGTCCATTTTTCGGGTTTTTGGTCGGGCTTCAAAAACGGCAGCCCGAGGCCTGGCAGAGGCCGGGGCATGTCCCCGGTCGCGCCAGGCGGCTCGCGCGACCCGATTAGGCCCCGAAAGGAGTCGGGAAATCGGCAGACCTGCCCGAGTTCAGCCCGGGGGAGGCGGGGGCAGGTCGGTTCGGCTCAAATCATTAACCAAAGCCGAGACTTGGTCTCGCTGGCGCAACCGAAGTGCCAGGCTGGATAACTCATTAACCAGAAGGCGGCTGGAGGCAGGCAGGGCTGATGGCTGAGGCCGGGTGGAGGCCACCCGCGGCCGGGAAAGTCAAAAGTCCCGTTGTGTGGAAGTCTATGAGGTCAGATTCGGCCGCCTTACCGGGCCTGCGGTTGATGGTTTCCCGCTTGGGCAAGCGAGTCGGCCCGGCAAAGTGGCCACTTGCATTTTCTGGCAAGTGTCTGCGAACAACGTTAATGAGTTGAACCTCGGCAATTGTCGGAAGTCCCGATGAAGAAATGAAAATGCCCCTTTTGCGGGGATTTGGATGCTCATGGCCGGCAGCAGGTGGCCCGACGCCCCGCCAACTTGACACTTGTCATTTCTGTCCTTGGGGGTTGGCGGGGTATCTGCACAGAGGTAGGAGGTGGCAGAATCGAGACTTGGTGAGTTTTCCAAACAAACGTCTCGAGCCTCCAGGTCTGCAGAGACCGACCAGGGCTGCCGCCCAACCGACTATTCACCCTTTTTGGGCGGGAATTTATTCCCTTTTTGCCCATTTTTCGGGTTTTTGGTCGGGCTTCAAAAGCGGCTGCCCGAGGCCTGGCAGAGGCCGGGGCATGGGCCCCGATCGCGCCAGGCGGCTCGCGCGACCCGATTAGGCCCCGAAAGGAGTCGGGAAATCGGCAGACCTTGCCGAGTTCAGCCCGCGGTGGCGGGGGGCAGGTCGGTTCGGCTCAAATCATTAACCAAAGCCGAGACTTGGTCTCGCTGGCGCAACCGAAGTGCCAGGCTGGATAACTCATTAACCAGAAGGCGGCTGGAGGCAGGCAGGGCTGATGGCTGAGGCCGGGTGGAGGCCACCCGCGGCCGGGAAAGTCAAAAGTCCCGTTGTGTGGAAGTCTATGAGGTCAGATTCGGCCGCCTTACCGGGCCTTCGGTTGATGGTTTCCCGCTTGGGCAAGCGAGTCGGCCCGGCAAAGTGGCCACTTGCATTTTCTGGCAAGTGTCTGCGAACAACGTTAATGAGTTGAACCTCGGAAATTGCCGGAAGTCCCGATGAAGAAATGAAAATGCCCCTTTTGCGGGGATTTGGATGCTCATGGCCGGCAGCAGGTGGCCCGACGCCCCGCCAACTTGACACTTGTCATTTCTGTCCTTGGGGGTTGGCGGGGTATCTGCACAGAGGTAGGAGGTGGCAGAATCGAGACTTGGTGAGTTTTCCA
>NW_027251219.1:0-58927 GCF_044704955.1 Pristiophorus japonicus | reverse complement strand
GTGGGATTAGTTTGGGAATTGATACAGGACTATGGGGAGAGAGCAGGGCAGTGGGATTAGTTTGGGGATTGATACAGGGCTATGGGGAGAGAGCGGGATAGCGGGATTAGTTTGGGGATTGATACAGGGCTATGGGGAGAGAGCGGGGCAGTGGGATTAGTTTGCGATTGATACAGGTTTATGGGGAGAGAGCTGGGCAGTGGGATTAGTTTGTGGATTGATACAGGACTATGGGGAGAGAGCGGTGCAGTGGGATTAGTTTGGGGATTGATAGAGGACTATGGGGAGAGAGCGGGGCAGTGGGATTAGTTTGGGGATTGATACAGGACTATGAGGAGAGAGCGGTGCTGTGGGATTAGCTTGGGGATTGATACAGGGCTATGGGGAGAGAGCGGGCAGTGGTATCAGTTTGGGGATTGATACAGGGCTATGGGGAGAGAGCGGGGCAGTGGGATTAGTTTGGGGATTGATACAGGGCTATGGGGAGAGAGCGGGGCAGTGAGATTAGTTTGGGGATTGATACAGGACGACGGGGAGAGAGCGGGGCAGTGGGATTAGTTTGGGATTGATACAGGACTATGGGGAGAGAGCGGGGCAGTGGGATTAGTTTGGGGTTTGATACAGGACTATGGGGAGAGAGCGGGGCAGTGGGATTAGTTTGGGGTTTGATACAGGAATATGGGGAGAGATCGGGGCAGTGGGATTAGTTTGGAGATTGATACAGGACTATGGGAAGAGAGCGGGGCAGTGGGATTCGTTTGAGATTGATACAGGACAATGGGGAGAGAGCGGGGCAGTGGGATTAGTTTGGGGTTTGATACAGATCTATGGGGAGAGATCGGGGTAGTGGGATTAGTTTGGAGATTGATACAGGAATGTGGGGGGAGAGCAGGGCAGTGGGATTAGTTTGGAGATTGATACAGGACTATGGGGAGAGAGTAGGGCAGTGGGATTAGTTTGGGGTTTGATACAGGACTATGGGGAGAGAGCGGGGCAGTGGGATTAGTTTGGGGTTTGAAGCAGATCTATGGGGAGAGAGCGGGGCAGTGGGATTAGTTTGGGGATTGTTACAGGGCTATGGGGAGAGAGCGAGGCAGTGGGATTAGTTTGGGGATGAATACAGGACTATGGGGAGAGAGCGGGGCAGTGGGATTAGTTTGGGCATTGATACAGGGCTATGGGGAGAGAGCGGGGCAGTGGGATTAGTTTGGGGATTGATACAGGGCTATGGGGAGAGAGCGGGGCAGTGGGATTAGTTTGGGGATTGATACAGGGCTATGGGGAGAGAGCGGGGCAGTGGGATTAGTTTGCGATTGATACAGGTTCATGGGGAGAGAGCAGGGCAGTGGGATTAGTTTCGAGATTGATACAGGGCTATGGGGAGAGAGCGGGGCAGTGGGATTAGTTTGTGGATTGATACAGGACTATGGGGAGAGAGCGGTGCAGTGGGATTTGTTTGGGGATTGATACAGGGCTATGGGCAGAGAGCGGGACAGTGGGATTAGTTTGTGGATTGATACAGGGCTATGGGGAGAGAGCGGGGCAGTGGGATTAGTTTGCGATTGATACAGGATTATGGGGAGAGAGCGGGGCAGTGGGATTAGTTTCGAGATTGATACAGGGCTATGGGGAGAGAGCGGGGCAGTGGGATTAGTTTGGGGATTGATACAGGACTATGGGGAGAGAGCGGGGCAGTGGGATTAGTTTCGGGATTGCTACAGGACTATGGGGAGAGAGCGGGGCAGTGGGATTAGTTTGGGGATTGACACAGGACTATGAGGAGAGAGCGGGGCAGTGGGATTAATTTGGGGATTGATACAGGGCTATAGGGAGAGAGCGGGGCAGTGGGATTAATTTGGGGATTGATACAGGGCTATGAGGAGAGAGCAGGGCAGTGGGATTAGTTTGGGGATTGATACAGGGCTATGGGGAGAGAGCGCGGCAGTGGGATTAGTTTCGGGATTGATACAGGACTATGGGGAGAGAGCGGTGCAGTGGGATTAGTTTGGGGATTGATACAGGACTATGAGGAGAGAGCGGGGCAGTGGGATTAGTTTGGGGTTTGATACAGGACTATGGGGAGAGAGCGGGGCAGTGGATTAGTTTGGGGATTGATACAGGGCTATGGGGAGAGAGCGGGGCAGTGGGATTAGTTTGGGGATTGTTACAGGGCTATGGGGAGAGAGCGGGGCAGTGGGATTAGTTTGGGGTTTGATACAGGACTATGGGGAGAGAGCGGGGCAGTGGGATTAGTTTGGGGATTGATACAGGACTATGAGGAGAGAGCGGGGCAGTGGGATTAGTTTGGGGATTGATACAGGACTATGGGGAGAGAGCGGGGCAGTGGGATTAGTTTGGGGTTTGATACAGGACTATGGGGAGAGAGCGGCGCAGTGGGATTGGTTTGGGGATTGATACAGGGCTATGGGGAGAGAGCAGGGCAGTGGGATTAGTTTGGGGATTGTTACAGGGCTATGGGGAGAGAGCGAGGCAGTGGGATTAGTTTGGGGATTGATACAGGACTATGCGGAGGGAGCGGGGCAGTGGGATTAGTTTGGGCATTGATACAGGGCTATGGGGAGAGAGCGGGGCAGTGGGATTAGTTTGGGGATTGATACAGGGCTATGGGGAGAGAGCGGGGCAGTGGGATTAGTTTGGGGATTGATACAGGACTATGGGGAGAGAGCGGGGCAGTGGGATTAGTTTGGGGATTGATACAGGGCTATGGGGAGAGAGCGGGGCAGTGGGATTAGTTTGTGAATTGATACAGGACTATGGGGAGAGAGCAGGGCAGTGGGATTAGTTTGGGGATTGATACAGGGCTATGGGGAGAGAGCGGGATAGCGGGATTAGTTTGGGGATTGATACAGGGCTATGGGGAGAGAGCGGGGCAGTGGGATTAGTTTGCGATTGATACAGGTTTATGGTGAGAGAGCTGGGCAGTGGGATTAGTTTGTGGATTGATACAGGACTATGGGGAGAGAGCGGTGCAGTGGGATTAGTTTGGGGATTGATAGAGGACTATGGGGAGAGAGCGGGGCAGTGGGATTAGTTTGGGGATTGATACAGGACTATGAGCAGAGAGCGGTGCTGTGGGATTAGCTTGGGGATTGATACAGGGCTATGGGGAGAGAGCGGGCAGTGGTATTAGTTTGGGGATTGATACAGGGCTATGGGGAGAGAGCGGGGCAGTGGGATTAGTTTGGGGATTGATACAGGGCTATGGGGAGAGAGCGGGGCAGTGAGATTAGTTTGGGGATTGATACAGGACGACGGGGAGAGAGCGGGGCAGTGGGCGGGACAAGGGGAGTGTCAGTGGGCGGGGTAAGGGGAGTGTCAGTGGGTGGGACAAGGGGAGTGTCAGTGGGCGGGGTAACAAGGGGAGTGTCAGTGGGCGGGACAAGGGGAGTGTCAGTGGGCGGGGTAAGGGGAGTGTCAGTGGGTGGGACAAGGGGAGTGTCATTGGGCGGGACAAGGGGAGTGTCAGTGGGCGGGACAAGGGGAGTGTCAGTGGGCGGGACAAGGGGAGTGTCAGTGGGCGGGGTAACAAGGCGGGCTAGGTTCCCGCAGGCAGCGTGTCCCCCTTCTTTAGCTCAGCTCAGCTCATGCTCATGTCATGTCATGTCATGTCTTTTGATAATCAAAGACTTTATATATATATATATCAATATATATAAAGTCTTTTTGAATGCTGGGCTGCTGGGGCTGCTGCTGGGGCTGCTGCTGGTGCTGCTGGGGAAGCTGGCACTGGTTGAGGCGGGCCCCTGTGGAATGCAGCCAGCCAGCCAGCTATTCCACAGGGCTCCCCTCTGGATTGTGTGTGTGTGTGTGTGTGTGTGTGTCGGGGTGCTGCAGGCTTACCTTGTGGCAGGCAGCAGGAGCCACGCAGTGGGACCCTACCATAGTGCACCCTGGAAAAACACAACAGTACGCATCTTGGCAACAAGGCCACTTGACCCGAGTGTTTTATTTAGGCACCCAAACAAGGCGGGCTAGGTTCCCGCAGGCAGCGTGTCCCCCTTCTTTAGCTCAGCTCAGCTCATGCTCATGTCATGTCATGTCATGTCTTTTGATAATCAAAGATTTTATATATATATATATATCAATATATATAAAAGCTTTTTCAATGCTGGGGCTGCTGGGGCTGCTGCTGCTGGGGCTGCTGGTGTTGCTGGGGAAGCTGGCAATGGCAGTGGGCGGGACAAGGGGGCGGGACAAGGGGCGTGGCAGTGGGCGGGACATGGGGGCGTGGCAGTGGGCGGGACCAGGGGGCGTGGCAGTGGGCGGGACATGGGGGCGTGGCAGTGGGCGGGACATGGGGGCGTGGCAGTGGGCGGGACATGGGGGCGTGGCAGTGGGCGGGACATGGGGGCGTGGCAGTGGGCGGGACCAGGGGGCGTGGCAGTGGGCGGGACCAGGGGGCGTGGCAGTGGGCGGGACCATGGGGCGTGGCAGTGGGCGGGACATGGGGGCGTCGCAGTGGGCGGGACAAGGGGGCGTGGCAGTGGGCGGGACCAGGGGGCGTGGCAGTGGGCGGGACCATGGGGCGTGGCAGTGGGCGGGACATGGGGGCGTGGCAGTAGGCGGGACAAGGGGCGTGGCAGTAGGCGGGACATGGGGGCGTGACAGTGGGCGGGACCAGGAGGCGTGGCAGTGGGCGGGACAAGGGGCGTGGCTGTAGGCGGGACAAGGGGCGTGGCAGTGGGCGGGACAAGGGGGCGTGGCAGTGGGCGGGACATGGGGGCGTGGCAGTAGGCGGGACAAGGGGCGTGGCAGTGGGCGGGACAAGGGGCGTGGCAGTAGGCGGGACAAGGGGGCGTGGCAGTGGGCGGGACAAGGGGCGTGGCAGTGGGCGGGTCAAGGGGCGTGGCAGTGGGCGGGACAAGGGGCGTGGCAGTAGGCGCGACATGGGGGCGTGGCAGTAGGCGGGACAAGGGGGCGTGGCAGTGGGCGGGACAAGGGGGCGTGGCAGTAGGCGGGACCAGGAGGCGGGACAGTGGGCGGGACATGGGGGCGTGGCAGTGGGCGGGACAAGGGGCGTGGCAGTGGGCGGGACATGGGGGCGTGGCAGTGGGCGGGACATGGGGGCGTGGCAGTGGGCGGGACAAGGGGCGTGGCAGTAGGCGGGACAAGGGGGCGTGGCAGTGGGCGGGACACGGGGCGTGGCAGTGGGCGGGTCAAGGGGCGTGGCAGTGGGCGGGACAAGGGGCGTGGCAGTGGGCGGGACAAGGGGAGTGTCAGTGGGCGGGGTAAGGGGAGTGGCAGTGGGCGGGACATGGGGGCGTGGCAGTGGGCGGGACAAGGGGCGTGGCAGTGGGCGGGACAAGGGGAGTGTCAGTGGGCGGGGTAAGGGGAGTGGCAGTGGGCGGGACATGGGGGCGTGGCAGTGGGCGGGACATGGGGGCGTGGCAGTGGGCGGGACAGGGGGCGTGGCTGTAGGCGGGACAAGGGGCGTGGCAGTAGGCGGGACATGGGGGCGTGACAGTGGGCGGGACCAGGAGGCGTGGCAGTGGGCGGGACATGGGGGCGTGGCAGTGGGCGGGACAAGGGGCGTGGCAGTGGGCGGGACAAGGGGCGTGGCAGTGGGCGGGTCAAGGGGCGTGGCAGTGGGCGGGACAAGGGGGCGTGGCAGTGGGCGGGACCAGGGGGCGTGGCAGTGGGCGGGACAACGGGCGTGGCAGTAGGTGGGACACGGGGGCGTGGCCGTAGGCGGGACATGGGGGCGTGGCAGTATGCGGGACAAGGGGAGTGTCAGTGGGCGGGACCAGGGGGCGTGGCAGTAGGCGGGACAAGGGGGCGTGGTAATAGGCGGGACCAGGGGGCGTGGCAGTGGGCGGGACCAGGGGGCGTGGCAGTAGGCGGGACAAGGGGGCGTGGTAATAGGCGGGACCAGGGGGCGTGGCAGTGGGCGGGACAAGGGGGCGTGGCAGTATGCGGGACATGGGGGCGTGGCTGTGGGCGGGACCAGGGGGCGTGGCAGTAGGCGGGACAAGGGGGCGTGGTAATAGGCGGGACCAGGGGGCGTGGCAGTGGGCGGGACAAGGCGGCGTGGTAATAGGCGGGACCAGGGGGCGTGGCAGTGGACGGGACCAGGGGGCGTGGCAGTAGGCGGGACAAGGGGGCGTGGTAATAGGCGGGACCAGGGGGCGTGGCAGTGGGCGGGACAAGGGGGCGTGGCAGTATGCGGGACATGGGGGCGTCGCAGTGGGCGGGACAAGGGGGCGTGGCAGTGGGCGGGACAGGGGGCGTGGCTGTAGGCGGGACAAGGGGCGTGGCAGTAGGCGGGACATGGGGGCGTGACAGTGGGCGGGACCAGGAGGCGTGGCAGTGGGCGGGACATGGGGGCGTGGCAGTGGGCGGGACATGGGGGCGTGGCAGTAGGCGGGACAAGGGGCGTGGCAGTGGGCGGGACAAGGGGCGTGGCAGTAGGCGGGACAAGGGGCGTGGCAGTGGGCGGGACAAGGGGCGTGGCAGTGGGCGGGTCAAGGGGCGTGGCAGTAGGCGGGACAAGGGGCGTGGCAGTGGGCGGGACATGGGGGCGTGGCAGTGGGCGGGACAAGGGGGCGTGGCAGTGGGCGGGACCAGGGGGCGTGGCAGTGGGCGGGACAACGGGCGTGGCAGTAGGTGGGACACGGGGGCGTGGCCGTAGGCGGGACATGGGGGCGTGGCAGTATGCGGGACAAGGGGAGTGTCAGTGGGCGGGACAAGGGGGCGTGGCAGTGGGCGGGACATGGGGGCGTGGCAGTAGGCGGGACAAGGGGCGTGGCAGTGGGCGGGACAAGGGGCGTGGCAGTAGGCGGGACAAGGGGGCGTGGCAGTGGGCGGGACAAGGGGCGTGGCAGTGGGCGGGTCAAGGGGCGTGGCAGTGGGCGGGACAAGGGGCGTGGCAGTGGGCGGGACAAGGGGAGTGTCAGTGGGCGGGGTAAGGGGAGTGGCAGTGGGCGGGACATGGGGGCGTGGCAGTGGGCGGGACAAGGGGCGTGGCAGTGGGCGGGACAAGGGGAGTGTCAGTGGGCGGGGTAAGGGGAGTGGCAGTGGGCGGGACATGGGGGCGTGGCAGTGGGCGGGACATGGGGGCGTGGCAGTGGGCGGGACAGGGGGCGTGGCTGTAGGCGGGACAAGGGGCGTGGCAGTAGGCGGGACATGGGGGCGTGACAGTGGGCGGGACCAGGAGGCGTGGCAGTGGGCGGGACATGGGGGCGTGGCAGTGGGCGGGACAAGGGGCGTGGCAGTGGGCGGGACAAGGGGCGTGGCAGTGGGCGGGTCAAGGGGCGTGGCAGTGGGCGGGACAAGGGGGCGTGGCAGTGGGCGGGACCAGGGGGCGTGGCAGTGGGCGGGACAACGGGCGTGGCAGTAGGTGGGACACGGGGGCGTGGCCGTAGGCGGGACATGGGGGCGTGGCAGTATGCGGGACAAGGGGAGTGTCAGTGGGCGGGACCAGGGGGCGTGGCAGTAGGCGGGACAAGGGGGCGTGGTAATAGGCGGGACCAGGGGGCGTGGCAGTGGGCGGGACCAGGGGGCGTGGCAGTAGGCGGGACAAGGGGGCGTGGTAATAGGCGGGACCAGGGGGCGTGGCAGTGGGCGGGACAAGGGGGCGTGGCAGTATGCGGGACATGGGGGCGTGGCTGTGGGCGGGACCAGGGGGCGTGGCAGTAGGCGGGACAAGGGGGCGTGGTAATAGGCGGGACCAGGGGGCGTGGCAGTGGGCGGGACAAGGCGGCGTGGTAATAGGCGGGACCAGGGGGCGTGGCAGTGGACGGGACCAGGGGGCGTGGCAGTAGGCGGGACAAGGGGGCGTGGTAATAGGCGGGACCAGGGGGCGTGGCAGTGGGCGGGACAAGGGGGCGTGGCAGTATGCGGGACATGGGGGCGTCGCAGTGGGCGGGACAAGGGGGCGTGGCAGTGGGCGGGACAGGGGGCGTGGCTGTAGGCGGGACAAGGGGCGTGGCAGTAGGCGGGACATGGGGGCGTGACAGTGGGCGGGACCAGGAGGCGTGGCAGTGGGCGGGACATGGGGGCGTGGCAGTGGGCGGGACATGGGGGCGTGGCAGTAGGCGGGACAAGGGGCGTGGCAGTGGGCGGGACAAGGGGCGTGGCAGTAGGCGGGACAAGGGGCGTGGCAGTGGGCGGGACAAGGGGCGTGGCAGTGGGCGGGTCAAGGGGCGTGGCAGTAGGCGGGACAAGGGGCGTGGCAGTGGGCGGGACATGGGGGCGTGGCAGTGGGCGGGACAAGGGGGCGTGGCAGTGGGCGGGACCAGGGGGCGTGGCAGTGGGCGGGACAACGGGCGTGGCAGTAGGTGGGACACGGGGGCGTGGCCGTAGGCGGGACATGGGGGCGTGGCAGTATGCGGGACAAGGGGAGTGTCAGTGGGCGGGACAAGGGGGCGTGGCAGTGGGCGGGACATGGGGGCGTGGCAGTAGGCGGGACAAGGGGCGTGGCAGTGGGCGGGACAAGGGGCGTGGCAGTAGGCGGGACAAGGGGGCGTGGCAGTGGGCGGGACAAGGGGCGTGGCAGTGGGCGGGTCAAGGGGCGTGGCAGTGGGCGGGACAAGGGGCGTGGCAGTAGGCGCGACATGGGGGCGTGGCAGTAGGCGGGACAAGGGGGCGTGGCAGTGGGCGGGACAAGGGGGCGTGGCAGTAGGCGGGACCAGGAGGCGTGACAGTGGGCGGGACATGGGGGCGTGGCAGTGGGCGGGACAAGGGGCGTGGCAGTGGGCGGGACATGGGGGCGTGGCAGTGGGCGGGACATGGGGGCGTGGCAGTGGGCGGGACAAGGGGCGTGGCAGTAGGCGGGACAAGGGGGCGTGGCAGTGGGCGGGACAAGGGGCGTGGCAGTGGGCGGGTCAAGGGGCGTGGCAGTAGGCGGGACAAGGGGCGTGGCAGTGGGCGGGACATGGGGGCGTGACAAGGGGCGTGGCAGTGGGCGGGACACGGGGAGTGTCAGTGGGCGGGACAAGGGGAGTGTCAGTGGGCGGGGTAAGGGGAGTGTCAGTGGGTGGGACAAGGGGAGTGTCAGTGGGCGGGGTAACAAGGGGAGTGTCAGTGGGCGGGACAAGGGGAGTGTCAGTGGGCGGGGTAAGGGGAGTGTCAGTGGGTGGGACAAGGGGAGTGTCATTGGGCGGGACAAGGGGAGTGTCAGTGGGCGGGACAAGGGGAGTGTCAGTGGGCGGGGTAAGGGGAGTGTCAGTGGGTGGGACAAGGGGAGTGTCAGTGGGCGGGACAAGGGGAGTGTCAGTGGGCGGGGTAACAAGGCGGGCTAGGTTCCCGCAGGCAGCGTGTCCCCCTTCTTTAGCTCAGCTCAGCTCATGCTCATGTCATGTCATGTCATGTCTTTTGATAATCAAAGACTTTATATATATATATATCAATATATATAAAGTCTTTTTGAATGCTGGGCTGCTGGGGCTGCTGCTGGGGCTGCTGCTGGTGCTGCTGGGGAAGCTGGCACTGGTTGAGGCGGGCCCCTGTGGAATGCAGCCAGCCAGCCAGCTATTCCACAGGGCTCCCCTCTGGATTGTGTGTGTGTGTGTGTGTGTGTGTGTCGGGGTGCTGCAGGCTTACCTTGTGGCAGGCAGCAGGAGCCACGCAGTGGGACCCTACCATAGTGCACCCTGGAAAAACACAACAGTACGCATCTTGGCAACAAGGCCACTTGACCCGAGTGTTTTATTTAGGCACCCAAACAAGGCGGGCTAGGTTCCCGCAGGCAGCGTGTCCCCCTTCTTTAGCTCAGCTCAGCTCATGTCATGTCATGTCATGTCTTTTGATAATCAAAGATTTTATATATATATATATATCAATATATATAAAAGCTTTTTCAATGCTGGGGCTGCTGGGGCTGCTGCTGCTGGGGCTGCTGGTGTTGCTGGGGAAGCTGGCAATGGCAGTGGGCGGGACAAGGGGGCGGGACAAGGGGCGTGGCAGTGGGCGGGACATGGGGGCGTGGCAGTGGGCGGGACCAGGGGGCGTGGCAGTGGGCGGGACATGGGGGCGTGGCAGTGGGCGGGACATGGGGGCGTGGCAGTGGGCGGGACATGGGGGCGTGGCAGTGGGCGGGTCAAGGGGCGTGGCAGTAGGCGGGACAAGGGGCGTGGCAGTGGGCGGGACATGGGGGCGTGACAAGGGGCGTGGCAGTGGGCGGGACACGGGGAGTGTCAGTGGGCGGGACAAGGGGAGTGTCAGTGGGCGGGGTAAGGGGAGTGTCAGTGGGTGGGACAAGGGGAGTGTCAGTGGGCGGGGTAACAAGGGGAGTGTCAGTGGGCGGGACAAGGGGAGTGTCAGTGGGCGGGGTAAGGGGAGTGTCAGTGGGTGGGACAAGGGGAGTGTCAGTGGGCGGGACAAGGGGAGTGTCAGTGGGCGGGACAAGGGGAGTGTCAGTGGGCGGGGTAAGGGGAGTGTCAGTGGGTGGGACAAGGGGAGTGTCAGTGGGCGGGACAAGGGGAGTGTCAGTGGGCGGGGTAACAAGGCGGGCTAGGTTCCCGCAGGCAGCGTGTCCCCCTTCTTTAGCTCAGCTCAGCTCATGCTCATGTCATGTCATGTCATGTCTTTTGATAATCAAAGACTTTATATATATATATATCAATATATATAAAGTCTTTTTGAATGCTGGGCTGCTGGGGCTGCTGCTGGGGCTGCTGCTGGTGCTGCTGGGGAAGCTGGCACTGGTTGAGGCGGGCCCCTGTGGAATGCAGCCAGCCAGCCAGCTATTCCACAGGGCTCCCCTCTGGATTGTGTGTGTGTGTGTGTGTGTGTGTGTCGGGGTGCTGCAGGCTTACCTTGTGGCAGGCAGCAGGAGCCACGCAGTGGGACCCTACCATAGTGCACCCTGGAAAAACACAACAGTACGCATCTTGGCAACAAGGCCACTTGACCCGAGTGTTTTATTTAGGCACCCAAACAAGGCGGGCTAGGTTCCCGCAGGCAGCGTGTCCCCCTTCTTTAGCTCAGCTCAGCTCATGCTCATGTCATGTCATGTCATGTCTTTTGATAATCAAAGATTTTATATATATATATATATCAATATATATAAAAGCTTTTTCAATGCTGGGGCTGCTGGGGCTGCTGCTGCTGGGGCTGCTGGTGTTGCTGGGGAAGCTGGCAATGGCAGTGGGCGGGACAAGGGGGCGGGACAAGGGGCGTGGCAGTGGGCGGGACATGGGGGCGTGGCAGTGGGCGGGACCAGGGGGCGTGGCAGTGGGCGGGACATGGGGGCGTGGCAGTGGGCGGGACATGGGGGCGTGGCAGTGGGCGGGACATGGGGGCGTGGCAGTGGGCGGGACATGGGGGCGTGGCAGTGGGCGGGACCAGGGGGCGTGGCAGTGGGCGGGACCAGGGGGCGTGGCAGTGGGCGGGACCATGGGGCGTGGCAGTGGGCGGGACATGGGGGCGTCGCAGTGGGCGGGACAAGGGGGCGTGGCAGTGGGCGGGACCAGGGGGCGTGGCAGTGGGCGGGACCATGGGGCGTGGCAGTGGGCGGGACATGGGGGCGTGGCAGTAGGCGGGACAAGGGGCGTGGCAGTAGGCGGGACATGGGGGCGTGACAGTGGGCGGGACCAGGAGGCGTGGCAGTGGGCGGGACAAGGGGCGTGGCTGTAGGCGGGACAAGGGGCGTGGCAGTGGGCGGGACAAGGGGGCGTGGCAGTGGGCGGGACATGGGGGCGTGGCAGTAGGCGGGACAAGGGGCGTGGCAGTGGGCGGGACAAGGGGCGTGGCAGTAGGCGGGACAAGGGGGCGTGGCAGTGGGCGGGACAAGGGGCGTGGCAGTGGGCGGGTCAAGGGGCGTGGCAGTGGGCGGGACAAGGGGCGTGGCAGTAGGCGCGACATGGGGGCGTGGCAGTAGGCGGGACAAGGGGGCGTGGCAGTGGGCGGGACAAGGGGGCGTGGCAGTAGGCGGGACCAGGAGGCGGGACAGTGGGCGGGACATGGGGGCGTGGCAGTGGGCGGGACAAGGGGCGTGGCAGTGGGCGGGACATGGGGGCGTGGCAGTGGGCGGGACATGGGGGCGTGGCAGTGGGCGGGACAAGGGGCGTGGCAGTAGGCGGGACAAGGGGGCGTGGCAGTGGGCGGGACAAGGGGCGTGGCAGTGGGCGGGTCAAGGGGCGTGGCAGTGGGCGGGACAAGGGGCGTGGCAGTGGGCGGGACAAGGGGAGTGTCAGTGGGCGGGGTAAGGGGAGTGGCAGTGGGCGGGACATGGGGGCGTGGCAGTGGGCGGGACAAGGGGCGTGGCAGTGGGCGGGACAAGGGGAGTGTCAGTGGGCGGGGTAAGGGGAGTGGCAGTGGGCGGGACATGGGGGCGTGGCAGTGGGCGGGACATGGGGGCGTGGCAGTGGGCGGGACAGGGGGCGTGGCTGTAGGCGGGACAAGGGGCGTGGCAGTAGGCGGGACATGGGGGCGTGACAGTGGGCGGGACCAGGAGGCGTGGCAGTGGGCGGGACATGGGGGCGTGGCAGTGGGCGGGACAAGGGGCGTGGCAGTGGGCGGGACAAGGGGCGTGGCAGTGGGCGGGTCAAGGGGCGTGGCAGTGGGCGGGACAAGGGGGCGTGGCAGTGGGCGGGACCAGGGGGCGTGGCAGTGGGCGGGACAACGGGCGTGGCAGTAGGTGGGACACGGGGGCGTGGCCGTAGGCGGGACATGGGGGCGTGGCAGTATGCGGGACAAGGGGAGTGTCAGTGGGCGGGACCAGGGGGCGTGGCAGTAGGCGGGACAAGGGGGCGTGGTAATAGGCGGGACCAGGGGGCGTGGCAGTGGGCGGGACCAGGGGGCGTGGCAGTAGGCGGGACAAGGGGGCGTGGTAATAGGCGGGACCAGGGGGCGTGGCAGTGGGCGGGACAAGGGGGCGTGGCAGTATGCGGGACATGGGGGCGTGGCTGTGGGCGGGACCAGGGGGCGTGGCAGTAGGCGGGACAAGGGGGCGTGGTAATAGGCGGGACCAGGGGGCGTGGCAGTGGGCGGGACAAGGCGGCGTGGTAATAGGCGGGACCAGGGGGCGTGGCAGTGGACGGGACCAGGGGGCGTGGCAGTAGGCGGGACAAGGGGGCGTGGTAATAGGCGGGACCAGGGGGCGTGGCAGTGGGCGGGACAAGGGGGCGTGGCAGTATGCGGGACATGGGGGCGTCGCAGTGGGCGGGACAAGGGGGCGTGGCAGTGGGCGGGACAGGGGGCGTGGCTGTAGGCGGGACAAGGGGCGTGGCAGTAGGCGGGACATGGGGGCGTGACAGTGGGCGGGACCAGGAGGCGTGGCAGTGGGCGGGACATGGGGGCGTGGCAGTGGGCGGGACATGGGGGCGTGGCAGTAGGCGGGACAAGGGGCGTGGCAGTGGGCGGGACAAGGGGCGTGGCAGTAGGCGGGACAAGGGGCGTGGCAGTGGGCGGGACAAGGGGCGTGGCAGTGGGCGGGTCAAGGGGCGTGGCAGTAGGCGGGACAAGGGGCGTGGCAGTGGGCGGGACATGGGGGCGTGGCAGTGGGCGGGACAAGGGGGCGTGGCAGTGGGCGGGACCAGGGGGCGTGGCAGTGGGCGGGACAACGGGCGTGGCAGTAGGTGGGACACGGGGGCGTGGCCGTAGGCGGGACATGGGGGCGTGGCAGTATGCGGGACAAGGGGAGTGTCAGTGGGCGGGACAAGGGGGCGTGGCAGTGGGCGGGACATGGGGGCGTGGCAGTAGGCGGGACAAGGGGCGTGGCAGTGGGCGGGACAAGGGGCGTGGCAGTAGGCGGGACAAGGGGGCGTGGCAGTGGGCGGGACAAGGGGCGTGGCAGTGGGCGGGTCAAGGGGCGTGGCAGTGGGCGGGACAAGGGGCGTGGCAGTGGGCGGGACAAGGGGAGTGTCAGTGGGCGGGGTAAGGGGAGTGGCAGTGGGCGGGACATGGGGGCGTGGCAGTGGGCGGGACAAGGGGCGTGGCAGTGGGCGGGACAAGGGGAGTGTCAGTGGGCGGGGTAAGGGGAGTGGCAGTGGGCGGGACATGGGGGCGTGGCAGTGGGCGGGACATGGGGGCGTGGCAGTGGGCGGGACAGGGGGCGTGGCTGTAGGCGGGACAAGGGGCGTGGCAGTAGGCGGGACATGGGGGCGTGACAGTGGGCGGGACCAGGAGGCGTGGCAGTGGGCGGGACATGGGGGCGTGGCAGTGGGCGGGACAAGGGGCGTGGCAGTGGGCGGGACAAGGGGCGTGGCAGTGGGCGGGTCAAGGGGCGTGGCAGTGGGCGGGACAAGGGGGCGTGGCAGTGGGCGGGACCAGGGGGCGTGGCAGTGGGCGGGACAACGGGCGTGGCAGTAGGTGGGACACGGGGGCGTGGCCGTAGGCGGGACATGGGGGCGTGGCAGTATGCGGGACAAGGGGAGTGTCAGTGGGCGGGACCAGGGGGCGTGGCAGTAGGCGGGACAAGGGGGCGTGGTAATAGGCGGGACCAGGGGGCGTGGCAGTGGGCGGGACCAGGGGGCGTGGCAGTAGGCGGGACAAGGGGGCGTGGTAATAGGCGGGACCAGGGGGCGTGGCAGTGGGCGGGACAAGGGGGCGTGGCAGTATGCGGGACATGGGGGCGTGGCTGTGGGCGGGACCAGGGGGCGTGGCAGTAGGCGGGACAAGGGGGCGTGGTAATAGGCGGGACCAGGGGGCGTGGCAGTGGGCGGGACAAGGCGGCGTGGTAATAGGCGGGACCAGGGGGCGTGGCAGTGGACGGGACCAGGGGGCGTGGCAGTAGGCGGGACAAGGGGGCGTGGTAATAGGCGGGACCAGGGGGCGTGGCAGTGGGCGGGACAAGGGGGCGTGGCAGTATGCGGGACATGGGGGCGTCGCAGTGGGCGGGACAAGGGGGCGTGGCAGTGGGCGGGACAGGGGGCGTGGCTGTAGGCGGGACAAGGGGCGTGGCAGTAGGCGGGACATGGGGGCGTGACAGTGGGCGGGACCAGGAGGCGTGGCAGTGGGCGGGACATGGGGGCGTGGCAGTGGGCGGGACATGGGGGCGTGGCAGTAGGCGGGACAAGGGGCGTGGCAGTGGGCGGGACAAGGGGCGTGGCAGTAGGCGGGACAAGGGGCGTGGCAGTGGGCGGGACAAGGGGCGTGGCAGTGGGCGGGTCAAGGGGCGTGGCAGTAGGCGGGACAAGGGGCGTGGCAGTGGGCGGGACATGGGGGCGTGGCAGTGGGCGGGACAAGGGGGCGTGGCAGTGGGCGGGACCAGGGGGCGTGGCAGTGGGCGGGACAACGGGCGTGGCAGTAGGTGGGACACGGGGGCGTGGCCGTAGGCGGGACATGGGGGCGTGGCAGTATGCGGGACAAGGGGAGTGTCAGTGGGCGGGACAAGGGGGCGTGGCAGTGGGCGGGACATGGGGGCGTGGCAGTAGGCGGGACAAGGGGCGTGGCAGTGGGCGGGACAAGGGGCGTGGCAGTAGGCGGGACAAGGGGGCGTGGCAGTGGGCGGGACAAGGGGCGTGGCAGTGGGCGGGTCAAGGGGCGTGGCAGTGGGCGGGACAAGGGGCGTGGCAGTAGGCGCGACATGGGGGCGTGGCAGTAGGCGGGACAAGGGGGCGTGGCAGTGGGCGGGACAAGGGGGCGTGGCAGTAGGCGGGACCAGGAGGCGTGACAGTGGGCGGGACATGGGGGCGTGGCAGTGGGCGGGACAAGGGGCGTGGCAGTGGGCGGGACATGGGGGCGTGGCAGTGGGCGGGACATGGGGGCGTGGCAGTGGGCGGGACAAGGGGCGTGGCAGTAGGCGGGACAAGGGGGCGTGGCAGTGGGCGGGACAAGGGGCGTGGCAGTGGGCGGGTCAAGGGGCGTGGCAGTAGGCGGGACAAGGGGCGTGGCAGTGGGCGGGACATGGGGGCGTGACAAGGGGCGTGGCAGTGGGCGGGACACGGGGAGTGTCAGTGGGCGGGACAAGGGGAGTGTCAGTGGGCGGGGTAAGGGGAGTGTCAGTGGGTGGGACAAGGGGAGTGTCAGTGGGCGGGGTAACAAGGGGAGTGTCAGTGGGCGGGACAAGGGGAGTGTCAGTGGGCGGGGTAAGGGGAGTGTCAGTGGGTGGGACAAGGGGAGTGTCATTGGGCGGGACAAGGGGAGTGTCAGTGGGCGGGACAAGGGGAGTGTCAGTGGGCGGGGTAAGGGGAGTGTCAGTGGGTGGGACAAGGGGAGTGTCAGTGGGCGGGACAAGGGGAGTGTCAGTGGGCGGGGTAACAAGGCGGGCTAGGTTCCCGCAGGCAGCGTGTCCCCCTTCTTTAGCTCAGCTCAGCTCATGCTCATGTCATGTCATGTCATGTCTTTTGATAATCAAAGACTTTATATATATATATATCAATATATATAAAGTCTTTTTGAATGCTGGGCTGCTGGGGCTGCTGCTGGGGCTGCTGCTGGTGCTGCTGGGGAAGCTGGCACTGGTTGAGGCGGGCCCCTGTGGAATGCAGCCAGCCAGCCAGCTATTCCACAGGGCTCCCCTCTGGATTGTGTGTGTGTGTGTGTGTGTGTGTGTCGGGGTGCTGCAGGCTTACCTTGTGGCAGGCAGCAGGAGCCACGCAGTGGGACCCTACCATAGTGCACCCTGGAAAAACACAACAGTACGCATCTTGGCAACAAGGCCACTTGACCCGAGTGTTTTATTTAGGCACCCAAACAAGGCGGGCTAGGTTCCCGCAGGCAGCGTGTCCCCCTTCTTTAGCTCAGCTCAGCTCATGTCATGTCATGTCATGTCTTTTGATAATCAAAGATTTTATATATATATATATATCAATATATATAAAAGCTTTTTCAATGCTGGGGCTGCTGGGGCTGCTGCTGCTGGGGCTGCTGGTGTTGCTGGGGAAGCTGGCAATGGCAGTGGGCGGGACAAGGGGGCGGGACAAGGGGCGTGGCAGTGGGCGGGACATGGGGGCGTGGCAGTGGGCGGGACCAGGGGGCGTGGCAGTGGGCGGGACATGGGGGCGTGGCAGTGGGCGGGACATGGGGGCGTGGCAGTGGGCGGGACATGGGGGCGTGGCAGTGGGCGGGACATGGGGGCGTGGCAGTGGGCGGGACCAGGGGGCGTGGCAGTGGGCGGGACCAGGGGGCGTGGCAGTGGGCGGGACCATGGGGCGTGGCAGTGGGCGGGACATGGGGGCGTCGCAGTGGGCGGGACAAGGGGGCGTGGCAGTGGGCGGGACCAGGGGGCGTGGCAGTGGGCGGGACCATGGGGCGTGGCAGTGGGCGGGACATGGGGGCGTGGCAGTAGGCGGGACAAGGGGCGTGGCAGTAGGCGGGACATGGGGGCGTGACAGTGGGCGGGACCAGGAGGCGTGGCAGTGGGCGGGACAAGGGGCGTGGCTGTAGGCGGGACAAGGGGCGTGGCAGTGGGCGGGACAAGGGGGCGTGGCAGTGGGCGGGACATGGGGGCGTGGCAGTAGGCGGGACAAGGGGCGTGGCAGTGGGCGGGACAAGGGGCGTGGCAGTAGGCGGGACAAGGGGGCGTGGCAGTGGGCGGGTCAAGGGGCGTGGCAGTAGGCGGGACAAGGGGCGTGGCAGTGGGCGGGACATGGGGGCGTGACAAGGGGCGTGGCAGTGGGCGGGACACGGGGAGTGTCAGTGGGCGGGACAAGGGGAGTGTCAGTGGGCGGGGTAAGGGGAGTGTCAGTGGGTGGGACAAGGGGAGTGTCAGTGGGCGGGGTAACAAGGGGAGTGTCAGTGGGCGGGACAAGGGGAGTGTCAGTGGGCGGGGTAAGGGGAGTGTCAGTGGGTGGGACAAGGGGAGTGTCATTG
The DNA here is from genome assembly GCF_044704955.1 of Pristiophorus japonicus. Taxonomy (NCBI): domain Eukaryota; kingdom Metazoa; phylum Chordata; class Chondrichthyes; family Pristiophoridae; genus Pristiophorus; species Pristiophorus japonicus. The sequence continues at coordinate 41,212 of NW_027251219.1, read as the reverse complement.
GGCGGGACAAGGGGAGTGTCAGTGGGCGGGACAAGGGGAGTGTCAGTGGGCGGGGTAAGGGGAGTGTCAGTGGGTGGGACAAGGGGAGTGTCAGTGGGCGGGACAAGGGGAGTGTCAGTGGGCGGGGTAACAAGGCGGGCTAGGTTCCCGCAGGCAGCGTGTCCCCCTTCTTTAGCTCAGCTCAGCTCATGCTCATGTCATGTCATGTCATGTCTTTTGATAATCAAAGACTTTATATATATATATATCAATATATATAAAGTCTTTTTGAATGCTGGGCTGCTGGGGCTGCTGCTGGGGCTGCTGCTGGTGCTGCTGGGGAAGCTGGCACTGGTTGAGGCGGGCCCCTGTGGAATGCAGCCAGCCAGCCAGCTATTCCACAGGGCTCCCCTCTGGATTGTGTGTGTGTGTGTGTGTGTGTGTGTCGGGGTGCTGCAGGCTTACCTTGTGGCAGGCAGCAGGAGCCACGCAGTGGGACCCTACCATAGTGCACCCTGGAAAAACACAACAGTACGCATCTTGGCAACAAGGCCACTTGACCCGAGTGTTTTATTTAGGCACCCAAACAAGGCGGGCTAGGTTCCCGCAGGCAGCGTGTCCCCCTTCTTTAGCTCAGCTCAGCTCATGCTCATGTCATGTCATGTCATGTCTTTTGATAATCAAAGATTTTATATATATATATATATCAATATATATAAAAGCTTTTTCAATGCTGGGGCTGCTGGGGCTGCTGCTGCTGGGGCTGCTGGTGTTGCTGGGGAAGCTGGCAATGGCAGTGGGCGGGACAAGGGGGCGGGACAAGGGGCGTGGCAGTGGGCGGGACATGGGGGCGTGGCAGTGGGCGGGACCAGGGGGCGTGGCAGTGGGCGGGACATGGGGGCGTGGCAGTGGGCGGGACATGGGGGCGTGGCAGTGGGCGGGACATGGGGGCGTGGCAGTGGGCGGGACATGGGGGCGTGGCAGTGGGCGGGACCAGGGGGCGTGGCAGTGGGCGGGACCAGGGGGCGTGGCAGTGGGCGGGACCATGGGGCGTGGCAGTGGGCGGGACATGGGGGCGTCGCAGTGGGCGGGACAAGGGGGCGTGGCAGTGGGCGGGACCAGGGGGCGTGGCAGTGGGCGGGACCATGGGGCGTGGCAGTGGGCGGGACATGGGGGCGTGGCAGTAGGCGGGACAAGGGGCGTGGCAGTAGGCGGGACATGGGGGCGTGACAGTGGGCGGGACCAGGAGGCGTGGCAGTGGGCGGGACAAGGGGCGTGGCTGTAGGCGGGACAAGGGGCGTGGCAGTGGGCGGGACAAGGGGGCGTGGCAGTGGGCGGGACATGGGGGCGTGGCAGTAGGCGGGACAAGGGGCGTGGCAGTGGGCGGGACAAGGGGCGTGGCAGTAGGCGGGACAAGGGGGCGTGGCAGTGGGCGGGACAAGGGGCGTGGCAGTGGGCGGGTCAAGGGGCGTGGCAGTGGGCGGGACAAGGGGCGTGGCAGTAGGCGCGACATGGGGGCGTGGCAGTAGGCGGGACAAGGGGGCGTGGCAGTGGGCGGGACAAGGGGGCGTGGCAGTAGGCGGGACCAGGAGGCGGGACAGTGGGCGGGACATGGGGGCGTGGCAGTGGGCGGGACAAGGGGCGTGGCAGTGGGCGGGACATGGGGGCGTGGCAGTGGGCGGGACATGGGGGCGTGGCAGTGGGCGGGACAAGGGGCGTGGCAGTAGGCGGGACAAGGGGGCGTGGCAGTGGGCGGGACAAGGGGCGTGGCAGTGGGCGGGTCAAGGGGCGTGGCAGTGGGCGGGACAAGGGGCGTGGCAGTGGGCGGGACAAGGGGAGTGTCAGTGGGCGGGGTAAGGGGAGTGGCAGTGGGCGGGACATGGGGGCGTGGCAGTGGGCGGGACAAGGGGCGTGGCAGTGGGCGGGACAAGGGGAGTGTCAGTGGGCGGGGTAAGGGGAGTGGCAGTGGGCGGGACATGGGGGCGTGGCAGTGGGCGGGACATGGGGGCGTGGCAGTGGGCGGGACAGGGGGCGTGGCTGTAGGCGGGACAAGGGGCGTGGCAGTAGGCGGGACATGGGGGCGTGACAGTGGGCGGGACCAGGAGGCGTGGCAGTGGGCGGGACATGGGGGCGTGGCAGTGGGCGGGACAAGGGGCGTGGCAGTGGGCGGGACAAGGGGCGTGGCAGTGGGCGGGTCAAGGGGCGTGGCAGTGGGCGGGACAAGGGGGCGTGGCAGTGGGCGGGACCAGGGGGCGTGGCAGTGGGCGGGACAACGGGCGTGGCAGTAGGTGGGACACGGGGGCGTGGCCGTAGGCGGGACATGGGGGCGTGGCAGTATGCGGGACAAGGGGAGTGTCAGTGGGCGGGACCAGGGGGCGTGGCAGTAGGCGGGACAAGGGGGCGTGGTAATAGGCGGGACCAGGGGGCGTGGCAGTGGGCGGGACCAGGGGGCGTGGCAGTAGGCGGGACAAGGGGGCGTGGTAATAGGCGGGACCAGGGGGCGTGGCAGTGGGCGGGACAAGGGGGCGTGGCAGTATGCGGGACATGGGGGCGTGGCTGTGGGCGGGACCAGGGGGCGTGGCAGTAGGCGGGACAAGGGGGCGTGGTAATAGGCGGGACCAGGGGGCGTGGCAGTGGGCGGGACAAGGCGGCGTGGTAATAGGCGGGACCAGGGGGCGTGGCAGTGGACGGGACCAGGGGGCGTGGCAGTAGGCGGGACAAGGGGGCGTGGTAATAGGCGGGACCAGGGGGCGTGGCAGTGGGCGGGACAAGGGGGCGTGGCAGTATGCGGGACATGGGGGCGTCGCAGTGGGCGGGACAAGGGGGCGTGGCAGTGGGCGGGACAGGGGGCGTGGCTGTAGGCGGGACAAGGGGCGTGGCAGTAGGCGGGACATGGGGGCGTGACAGTGGGCGGGACCAGGAGGCGTGGCAGTGGGCGGGACATGGGGGCGTGGCAGTGGGCGGGACATGGGGGCGTGGCAGTAGGCGGGACAAGGGGCGTGGCAGTGGGCGGGACAAGGGGCGTGGCAGTAGGCGGGACAAGGGGCGTGGCAGTGGGCGGGACAAGGGGCGTGGCAGTGGGCGGGTCAAGGGGCGTGGCAGTAGGCGGGACAAGGGGCGTGGCAGTGGGCGGGACATGGGGGCGTGGCAGTGGGCGGGACAAGGGGGCGTGGCAGTGGGCGGGACCAGGGGGCGTGGCAGTGGGCGGGACAACGGGCGTGGCAGTAGGTGGGACACGGGGGCGTGGCCGTAGGCGGGACATGGGGGCGTGGCAGTATGCGGGACAAGGGGAGTGTCAGTGGGCGGGACAAGGGGGCGTGGCAGTGGGCGGGACATGGGGGCGTGGCAGTAGGCGGGACAAGGGGCGTGGCAGTGGGCGGGACAAGGGGCGTGGCAGTAGGCGGGACAAGGGGGCGTGGCAGTGGGCGGGACAAGGGGCGTGGCAGTGGGCGGGTCAAGGGGCGTGGCAGTGGGCGGGACAAGGGGCGTGGCAGTGGGCGGGACAAGGGGAGTGTCAGTGGGCGGGGTAAGGGGAGTGGCAGTGGGCGGGACATGGGGGCGTGGCAGTGGGCGGGACAAGGGGCGTGGCAGTGGGCGGGACAAGGGGAGTGTCAGTGGGCGGGGTAAGGGGAGTGGCAGTGGGCGGGACATGGGGGCGTGGCAGTGGGCGGGACATGGGGGCGTGGCAGTGGGCGGGACAGGGGGCGTGGCTGTAGGCGGGACAAGGGGCGTGGCAGTAGGCGGGACATGGGGGCGTGACAGTGGGCGGGACCAGGAGGCGTGGCAGTGGGCGGGACATGGGGGCGTGGCAGTGGGCGGGACAAGGGGCGTGGCAGTGGGCGGGACAAGGGGCGTGGCAGTGGGCGGGTCAAGGGGCGTGGCAGTGGGCGGGACAAGGGGGCGTGGCAGTGGGCGGGACCAGGGGGCGTGGCAGTGGGCGGGACAACGGGCGTGGCAGTAGGTGGGACACGGGGGCGTGGCCGTAGGCGGGACATGGGGGCGTGGCAGTATGCGGGACAAGGGGAGTGTCAGTGGGCGGGACCAGGGGGCGTGGCAGTAGGCGGGACAAGGGGGCGTGGTAATAGGCGGGACCAGGGGGCGTGGCAGTGGGCGGGACCAGGGGGCGTGGCAGTAGGCGGGACAAGGGGGCGTGGTAATAGGCGGGACCAGGGGGCGTGGCAGTGGGCGGGACAAGGGGGCGTGGCAGTATGCGGGACATGGGGGCGTGGCTGTGGGCGGGACCAGGGGGCGTGGCAGTAGGCGGGACAAGGGGGCGTGGTAATAGGCGGGACCAGGGGGCGTGGCAGTGGGCGGGACAAGGCGGCGTGGTAATAGGCGGGACCAGGGGGCGTGGCAGTGGACGGGACCAGGGGGCGTGGCAGTAGGCGGGACAAGGGGGCGTGGTAATAGGCGGGACCAGGGGGCGTGGCAGTGGGCGGGACAAGGGGGCGTGGCAGTATGCGGGACATGGGGGCGTCGCAGTGGGCGGGACAAGGGGGCGTGGCAGTGGGCGGGACAGGGGGCGTGGCTGTAGGCGGGACAAGGGGCGTGGCAGTAGGCGGGACATGGGGGCGTGACAGTGGGCGGGACCAGGAGGCGTGGCAGTGGGCGGGACATGGGGGCGTGGCAGTGGGCGGGACATGGGGGCGTGGCAGTAGGCGGGACAAGGGGCGTGGCAGTGGGCGGGACAAGGGGCGTGGCAGTAGGCGGGACAAGGGGCGTGGCAGTGGGCGGGACAAGGGGCGTGGCAGTGGGCGGGTCAAGGGGCGTGGCAGTAGGCGGGACAAGGGGCGTGGCAGTGGGCGGGACATGGGGGCGTGGCAGTGGGCGGGACAAGGGGGCGTGGCAGTGGGCGGGACCAGGGGGCGTGGCAGTGGGCGGGACAACGGGCGTGGCAGTAGGTGGGACACGGGGGCGTGGCCGTAGGCGGGACATGGGGGCGTGGCAGTATGCGGGACAAGGGGAGTGTCAGTGGGCGGGACAAGGGGGCGTGGCAGTGGGCGGGACATGGGGGCGTGGCAGTAGGCGGGACAAGGGGCGTGGCAGTGGGCGGGACAAGGGGCGTGGCAGTAGGCGGGACAAGGGGGCGTGGCAGTGGGCGGGACAAGGGGCGTGGCAGTGGGCGGGTCAAGGGGCGTGGCAGTGGGCGGGACAAGGGGCGTGGCAGTAGGCGCGACATGGGGGCGTGGCAGTAGGCGGGACAAGGGGGCGTGGCAGTGGGCGGGACAAGGGGGCGTGGCAGTAGGCGGGACCAGGAGGCGTGACAGTGGGCGGGACATGGGGGCGTGGCAGTGGGCGGGACAAGGGGCGTGGCAGTGGGCGGGACATGGGGGCGTGGCAGTGGGCGGGACATGGGGGCGTGGCAGTGGGCGGGACAAGGGGCGTGGCAGTAGGCGGGACAAGGGGGCGTGGCAGTGGGCGGGACAAGGGGCGTGGCAGTGGGCGGGTCAAGGGGCGTGGCAGTAGGCGGGACAAGGGGCGTGGCAGTGGGCGGGACATGGGGGCGTGACAAGGGGCGTGGCAGTGGGCGGGACACGGGGAGTGTCAGTGGGCGGGACAAGGGGAGTGTCAGTGGGCGGGGTAAGGGGAGTGTCAGTGGGTGGGACAAGGGGAGTGTCAGTGGGCGGGGTAACAAGGGGAGTGTCAGTGGGCGGGACAAGGGGAGTGTCAGTGGGCGGGGTAAGGGGAGTGTCAGTGGGTGGGACAAGGGGAGTGTCATTGGGCGGGACAAGGGGAGTGTCAGTGGGCGGGACAAGGGGAGTGTCAGTGGGCGGGGTAAGGGGAGTGTCAGTGGGTGGGACAAGGGGAGTGTCAGTGGGCGGGACAAGGGGAGTGTCAGTGGGCGGGGTAACAAGGCGGGCTAGGTTCCCGCAGGCAGCGTGTCCCCCTTCTTTAGCTCAGCTCAGCTCATGCTCATGTCATGTCATGTCATGTCTTTTGATAATCAAAGACTTTATATATATATATATCAATATATATAAAGTCTTTTTGAATGCTGGGCTGCTGGGGCTGCTGCTGGGGCTGCTGCTGGTGCTGCTGGGGAAGCTGGCACTGGTTGAGGCGGGCCCCTGTGGAATGCAGCCAGCCAGCCAGCTATTCCACAGGGCTCCCCTCTGGATTGTGTGTGTGTGTGTGTGTGTGTGTGTCGGGGTGCTGCAGGCTTACCTTGTGGCAGGCAGCAGGAGCCACGCAGTGGGACCCTACCATAGTGCACCCTGGAAAAACACAACAGTACGCATCTTGGCAACAAGGCCACTTGACCCGAGTGTTTTATTTAGGCACCCAAACAAGGCGGGCTAGGTTCCCGCAGGCAGCGTGTCCCCCTTCTTTAGCTCAGCTCAGCTCATGTCATGTCATGTCATGTCTTTTGATAATCAAAGATTTTATATATATATATATATCAATATATATAAAAGCTTTTTCAATGCTGGGGCTGCTGGGGCTGCTGCTGCTGGGGCTGCTGGTGTTGCTGGGGAAGCTGGCAATGGCAGTGGGCGGGACAAGGGGGCGGGACAAGGGGCGTGGCAGTGGGCGGGACATGGGGGCGTGGCAGTGGGCGGGACCAGGGGGCGTGGCAGTGGGCGGGACATGGGGGCGTGGCAGTGGGCGGGACATGGGGGCGTGGCAGTGGGCGGGACATGGGGGCGTGGCAGTGGGCGGGACATGGGGGCGTGGCAGTGGGCGGGACCAGGGGGCGTGGCAGTGGGCGGGACCAGGGGGCGTGGCAGTGGGCGGGACCATGGGGCGTGGCAGTGGGCGGGACATGGGGGCGTCGCAGTGGGCGGGACAAGGGGGCGTGGCAGTGGGCGGGACCAGGGGGCGTGGCAGTGGGCGGGACCATGGGGCGTGGCAGTGGGCGGGACATGGGGGCGTGGCAGTAGGCGGGACAAGGGGCGTGGCAGTAGGCGGGACATGGGGGCGTGACAGTGGGCGGGACCAGGAGGCGTGGCAGTGGGCGGGACAAGGGGCGTGGCTGTAGGCGGGACAAGGGGCGTGGCAGTGGGCGGGACAAGGGGGCGTGGCAGTGGGCGGGACATGGGGGCGTGGCAGTAGGCGGGACAAGGGGCGTGGCAGTGGGCGGGACAAGGGGCGTGGCAGTAGGCGGGACAAGGGGGCGTGGCAGTGGGCGGGACAAGGGGCGTGGCAGTGGGCGGGTCAAGGGGCGTGGCAGTGGGCGGGACAAGGGGCGTGGCAGTAGGCGCGACATGGGGGCGTGGCAGTAGGCGGGACAAGGGGGCGTGGCAGTGGGCGGGACAAGGGGGCGTGGCAGTAGGCGGGACCAGGAGGCGGGACAGTGGGCGGGACATGGGGGCGTGGCAGTGGGCGGGACAAGGGGCGTGGCAGTGGGCGGGACATGGGGGCGTGGCAGTGGGCGGGACATGGGGGCGTGGCAGTGGGCGGGACAAGGGGCGTGGCAGTAGGCGGGACAAGGGGGCGTGGCAGTGGGCGGGACAAGGGGCGTGGCAGTGGGCGGGTCAAGGGGCGTGGCAGTGGGCGGGACAAGGGGCGTGGCAGTGGGCGGGACAAGGGGAGTGTCAGTGGGCGGGGTAAGGGGAGTGGCAGTGGGCGGGACATGGGGGCGTGGCAGTGGGCGGGACAAGGGGCGTGGCAGTGGGCGGGACAAGGGGAGTGTCAGTGGGCGGGGTAAGGGGAGTGGCAGTGGGCGGGACATGGGGGCGTGGCAGTGGGCGGGACATGGGGGCGTGGCAGTGGGCGGGACAGGGGGCGTGGCTGTAGGCGGGACAAGGGGCGTGGCAGTAGGCGGGACATGGGGGCGTGACAGTGGGCGGGACCAGGAGGCGTGGCAGTGGGCGGGACATGGGGGCGTGGCAGTGGGCGGGACAAGGGGCGTGGCAGTGGGCGGGACAAGGGGCGTGGCAGTGGGCGGGTCAAGGGGCGTGGCAGTGGGCGGGACAAGGGGGCGTGGCAGTGGGCGGGACCAGGGGGCGTGGCAGTGGGCGGGACAACGGGCGTGGCAGTAGGTGGGACACGGGGGCGTGGCCGTAGGCGGGACATGGGGGCGTGGCAGTATGCGGGACAAGGGGAGTGTCAGTGGGCGGGACCAGGGGGCGTGGCAGTAGGCGGGACAAGGGGGCGTGGTAATAGGCGGGACCAGGGGGCGTGGCAGTGGGCGGGACCAGGGGGCGTGGCAGTAGGCGGGACAAGGGGGCGTGGTAATAGGCGGGACCAGGGGGCGTGGCAGTGGGCGGGACAAGGGGGCGTGGCAGTATGCGGGACATGGGGGCGTGGCTGTGGGCGGGACCAGGGGGCGTGGCAGTAGGCGGGACAAGGGGGCGTGGTAATAGGCGGGACCAGGGGGCGTGGCAGTGGGCGGGACAAGGCGGCGTGGTAATAGGCGGGACCAGGGGGCGTGGCAGTGGACGGGACCAGGGGGCGTGGCAGTAGGCGGGACAAGGGGGCGTGGTAATAGGCGGGACCAGGGGGCGTGGCAGTGGGCGGGACAAGGGGGCGTGGCAGTATGCGGGACATGGGGGCGTCGCAGTGGGCGGGACAAGGGGGCGTGGCAGTGGGCGGGACAGGGGGCGTGGCTGTAGGCGGGACAAGGGGCGTGGCAGTAGGCGGGACATGGGGGCGTGACAGTGGGCGGGACCAGGAGGCGTGGCAGTGGGCGGGACATGGGGGCGTGGCAGTGGGCGGGACATGGGGGCGTGGCAGTAGGCGGGACAAGGGGCGTGGCAGTGGGCGGGACAAGGGGCGTGGCAGTAGGCGGGACAAGGGGCGTGGCAGTGGGCGGGACAAGGGGCGTGGCAGTGGGCGGGTCAAGGGGCGTGGCAGTAGGCGGGACAAGGGGCGTGGCAGTGGGCGGGACATGGGGGCGTGGCAGTGGGCGGGACAAGGGGGCGTGGCAGTGGGCGGGACCAGGGGGCGTGGCAGTGGGCGGGACAACGGGCGTGGCAGTAGGTGGGACACGGGGGCGTGGCCGTAGGCGGGACATGGGGGCGTGGCAGTATGCGGGACAAGGGGAGTGTCAGTGGGCGGGACAAGGGGGCGTGGCAGTGGGCGGGACATGGGGGCGTGGCAGTAGGCGGGACAAGGGGCGTGGCAGTGGGCGGGACAAGGGGCGTGGCAGTAGGCGGGACAAGGGGGCGTGGCAGTGGGCGGGACAAGGGGCGTGGCAGTGGGCGGGTCAAGGGGCGTGGCAGTGGGCGGGACAAGGGGCGTGGCAGTGGGCGGGACAAGGGGAGTGTCAGTGGGCGGGGTAAGGGGAGTGGCAGTGGGCGGGACATGGGGGCGTGGCAGTGGGCGGGACAAGGGGCGTGGCAGTGGGCGGGACAAGGGGAGTGTCAGTGGGCGGGGTAAGGGGAGTGGCAGTGGGCGGGACATGGGGGCGTGGCAGTGGGCGGGACATGGGGGCGTGGCAGTGGGCGGGACAGGGGGCGTGGCTGTAGGCGGGACAAGGGGCGTGGCAGTAGGCGGGACATGGGGGCGTGACAGTGGGCGGGACCAGGAGGCGTGGCAGTGGGCGGGACATGGGGGCGTGGCAGTGGGCGGGACAAGGGGCGTGGCAGTGGGCGGGACAAGGGGCGTGGCAGTGGGCGGGTCAAGGGGCGTGGCAGTGGGCGGGACAAGGGGGCGTGGCAGTGGGCGGGACCAGGGGGCGTGGCAGTGGGCGGGACAACGGGCGTGGCAGTAGGTGGGACACGGGGGCGTGGCCGTAGGCGGGACATGGGGGCGTGGCAGTATGCGGGACAAGGGGAGTGTCAGTGGGCGGGACCAGGGGGCGTGGCAGTAGGCGGGACAAGGGGGCGTGGTAATAGGCGGGACCAGGGGGCGTGGCAGTGGGCGGGACCAGGGGGCGTGGCAGTAGGCGGGACAAGGGGGCGTGGTAATAGGCGGGACCAGGGGGCGTGGCAGTGGGCGGGACAAGGGGGCGTGGCAGTATGCGGGACATGGGGGCGTGGCTGTGGGCGGGACCAGGGGGCGTGGCAGTAGGCGGGACAAGGGGGCGTGGTAATAGGCGGGACCAGGGGGCGTGGCAGTGGGCGGGACAAGGCGGCGTGGTAATAGGCGGGACCAGGGGGCGTGGCAGTGGACGGGACCAGGGGGCGTGGCAGTAGGCGGGACAAGGGGGCGTGGTAATAGGCGGGACCAGGGGGCGTGGCAGTGGGCGGGACAAGGGGCGTGGCAGTGGGCGGGTCAAGGGGCGTGGCAGTGGGCGGGACAAGGGGCGTGGCAGTAGGCGCGACATGGGGGCGTGGCAGTAGGCGGGACAAGGGGGCGTGGCAGTGGGCGGGACAAGGGGGCGTGGCAGTAGGCGGGACCAGGAGGCGTGACAGTGGGCGGGACATGGGGGCGTGGCAGTGGGCGGGACAAGGGGCGTGGCAGTGGGCGGGACATGGGGGCGTGGCAGTGGGCGGGACATGGTGGCGTGGCAGTGGGCGGGACAAGGGGCGTGGCAGTAGGCGGGACAAGGGGGCGTGGCAGTGGGCGGGACAAGGGGCGTGGCAGTGGGCGGGTCAAGGGGCGTGGCAGTGGGCGGGACAAGGGGCGTGGCAGTGGGCGGGACAAGGGGAGTGTCAGTGGGCGGGGTAAGGGGAGTGGCAGTGGGCGGGACATGGGGGCGTGGCAGTGGGCGGGACAAGGGGCGTGGCAGTGGGCGGGACAAGGGGAGTGTCAGTGGGCGGGGTAAGGGGAGTGGCAGTGGGCGGGACATGGGGGCGTGGCAGTGGGCGGGACATGGGGGCGTGGCAGTGGGCGGGACAGGGGGCGTGGCTGTAGGCGGGACAAGGGGCGTGGCAGTAGGCGGGACATGGGGGCGTGACAGTGGGCGGGACCAGGAGGCGTGGCAGTGGGCGGGACATGGGGGCGTGGCAGTGGGCGGGACAAGGGGCGTGGCAGTGGGCGGGACAAGGGGCGTGGCAGTGGGCGGGTCAAGGGGCGTGGCAGTGGGCGGGACCAGGGGGCGTGGCAGTGGGCGGGACAACGGGCGTGGCAGTAGGTGGGACACGGGGGCGTGGCCGTAGGCGGGACATGGGGGCGTGGCAGTATGCGGGACAAGGGGAGTGTCAGTGGGCGGGACCAGGGGGCGTGGCAGTAGGCGGGACAAGGGGGCGTGGTAATAGGCGGGACCAGGGGGCGTGGCAGTGGGCGGGACCAGGGGGCGTGGCAGTAGGCGGGACAAGGGGGCGTGGTAATAGGCGGGACCAGGGGGCGTGGCAGTGGGCGGGACAAGGGGGCGTGGCAGTATGCGGGACATGGGGGCGTGGCTGTGGGCGGGACCAGGGGGCGTGGCAGTAGGCGGGACAAGGGGGCGTGGTAATAGGCGGGACCAGGGGGCGTGGCAGTGGGCGGGACAAGGGGGCGTGGTAATAGGCGGGACCAGGGGGCGTGGCAGTGGACGGGACCAGGGGGCGTGGCAGTAGGCGGGACAAGGGGGCGTGGTAATAGGCGGGACCAGGGGGCGTGGCAGTGGGCGGGACAAGGGGGCGTGGCAGTATGCGGGACATGGGGGCGTCGCAGTGGGCGGGACAAGGGGGCGTGGCAGTGGGCGGGACAGGGGGCGTGGCTGTAGGCGGGACAAGGGGCGTGGCAGTAGGCGGGACATGGGGGCGTGACAGTGGGCGGGACCAGGAGGCGTGGCAGTGGGCGGGACATGGGGGCGTGGCAGTGGGCGGGACATGGGGGCGTGGCAGTAGGCGGGACAAGGGGCGTGGCAGTGGGCGGGACAAGGGGCGTGGCAGTAGGCGGGACAAGGGGCGTGGCAGTGGGCGGGACAAGGGGCGTGGCAGTGGGCGGGTCAAGGGGCGTGGCAGTAGGCGGGACAAGGGGCGTGGCAGTGGGCGGGACATGGGGGCGTGGCAGTGGGCGGGACAAGGGGGCGTGGCAGTGGGCGGGACCAGGGGGCGTGGCAGTGGGCGGGACAACGGGCGTGGCAGTAGGTGGGACACGGGGGCGTGGCCGTAGGCGGGACATGGGGGCGTGGCAGTATGCGGGACAAGGGGAGTGTCAGTGGGCGGGACAAGGGGGCGTGGCAGTGGGCGGGACATGGGGGCGTGGCAGTAGGCGGGACAAGGGGCGTGGCAGTGGGCGGGACAAGGGGCGTGGCAGTAGGCGGGACAAGGGGGCGTGGCAGTGGGCGGGACAAGGGGCGTGGCAGTGGGCGGGTCAAGGGGCGTGGCAGTTGCCGGGACAAGGGGCGTGGCAGTAGGCGCGACATGGGGGCGTGGCAGTAGGCGGGACAAGGGGGCGTGGCAGTGGGCGGGACAAGGGGGCGTGGCAGTAGGCGGGACCAGGAGGCGTGACAGTGGGCGGGACATGGGGGCGTGGCAGTGGGCGGGACAAGGGGCGTGGCAGTGGGCGGGACATGGGGGCGTGGCAGTGGGCGGGACATGGGGGCGTGGCAGTGGGCGGGACAAGGGGCGTGGCAGTAGGCGGGACAAGGAGGCGTGGCAGTGGGCGGGACAAGGGGCGTGGCAGTGGGCGGGTCAAGGGGCGTGGCAGTAGGCGGGACAAGGGGCGTGGCAGTGGGCGGGACATGGGGGCGTGACAAGGGGCGTGGCAGTGGGCGGGACAAGGGGAGTGTCAGTGGGCGGGACAAGGGGAGTGTCAGTGGGCGGGGTAAGGGGAGTGTCAGTGGGTGGGACAAGGGGAGTGTCAGTGGGCGGGGTAACAAGGGGAGTGTCAGTGGGCGGGACAAGGGGAGTGTCAGTGGGCGGGGTAAGGGGAGTGTCAGTGGGTGGGACAAGGGGAGTGTCAGTGGGCGGGACAAGGGGAGTGTCAGTGGGCGGGACAAGGGGAGTGTCAGTGGGCGGGGTAAGGGGAGTGTCAGTGGGTGGGACAAGGGGAGTGTCAGTGGGCGGGACAAGGGGAGTGTCAGTGGGCGGGGTAACAAGGCGGGCTAGGTTCCCGCAGGCAGCGTGTCCCCCTTCTTTAGCTCAGCTCAGCTCATGCTCATGTCATGTCATGTCATGTCTTTTGATAATCAAAGACTTTATATATATATATATCAATATATATAAAGTCTTTTTGAATGCTGGGCTGCTGGGGCTGCTGCTGGGGCTGCTGCTGGTGCTGCTGGGGAAGCTGGCACTGGTTGAGGCGGGCCCCTGTGGAATGCAGCCAGCCAGCCAGCTATTCCACAGGGCTCCCCTCTGGATTGTGTGTGTGTGTGTGTGTGTGTGTGTCGGGGTGCTGCAGGCTTACCTTGTGGCAGGCAGCAGGAGCCACGCAGTGGGACCCTACCATAGTGCACCCTGGAAAAACACAACAGTACGCATCTTGGCAACAAGGCCACTTGACCCGAGTGTTTTATTTAGGCACCCAAACAAGGCGGGCTAGGTTCCCGCAGGCAGCGTGTCCCCCTTCTTTAGCTCAGCTCAGCTCATGCTCATGTCATGTCATGTCATGTCTTTTGATAATCAAAGATTTTATATATATATATATATCAATATATATAAAAGCTTTTTCAATGCTGGGGCTGCTGGGGCTGCTGCTGCTGGGGCTGCTGGTGTTGCTGGGGAAGCTGGCAATGGCAGTGGGCGGGACAAGGGGGCGGGACAAGGGGCGTGGCAGTGGGCGGGACATGGGGGCGTGGCAGTGGGCGGGACCAGGGGGCGTGGCAGTGGGCGGGACATGGGGGCGTGGCAGTGGGCGGGACATGGGGGCGTGGCAGTGGGCGGGACATGGGGGCGTGGCAGTGGGCGGGACATGGGGGCGTGGCAGTGGGCGGGACCAGGGGGCGTGGCAGTGGGCGGGACCAGGGGGCGTGGCAGTGGGCGGGACCATGGGGCGTGGCAGTGGGCGGGACATGGGGGCGTCGCAGTGGGCGGGACAAGGGGGCGTGGCAGTGGGCGGGACCAGGGGGCGTGGCAGTGGGCGGGACCATGGGGCGTGGCAGTGGGCGGGACATGGGGGCGTGGCAGTAGGCGGGACAAGGGGCGTGGCAGTAGGCGGGACATGGGGGCGTGACAGTGGGCGGGACCAGGAGGCGTGGCAGTGGGCGGGACAAGGGGCGTGGCTGTAGGCGGGACAAGGGGCGTGGCAGTGGGCGGGACAAGGGGGCGTGGCAGTGGGCGGGACATGGGGGCGTGGCAGTAGGCGGGACAAGGGGCGTGGCAGTGGGCGGGACAAGGGGCGTGGCAGTAGGCGGGACAAGGGGGCGTGGCAGTGGGCGGGACAAGGGGCGTGGCAGTGGGCGGGTCAAGGGGCGTGGCAGTGGGCGGGACAAGGGGCGTGGCAGTAGGCGCGACATGGGGGCGTGGCAGTAGGCGGGACAAGGGGGCGTGGCAGTGGGCGGGACAAGGGGGCGTGGCAGTAGGCGGGACCAGGAGGCGGGACAGTGGGCGGGACATGGGGGCGTGGCAGTGGGCGGGACAAGGGGCGTGGCAGTGGGCGGGACATGGGGGCGTGGCAGTGGGCGGGACATGGGGGCGTGGCAGTGGGCGGGACAAGGGGCGTGGCAGTAGGCGGGACAAGGGGGCGTGGCAGTGGGCGGGACACGGGGCGTGGCAGTGGGCGGGTCAAGGGGCGTGGCAGTGGGCGGGACAAGGGGCGTGGCAGTGGGCGGGACAAGGGGAGTGTCAGTGGGCGGGGTAAGGGGAGTGGCAGTGGGCGGGACATGGGGGCGTGGCAGTGGGCGGGACAAGGGGCGTGGCAGTGGGCGGGACAAGGGGAGTGTCAGTGGGCGGGGTAAGGGGAGTGGCAGTGGGCGGGACATGGGGGCGTGGCAGTGGGCGGGACATGGGGGCGTGGCAGTGGGCGGGACAGGGGGCGTGGCTGTAGGCGGGACAAGGGGCGTGGCAGTAGGCGGGACATGGGGGCGTGACAGTGGGCGGGACCAGGAGGCGTGGCAGTGGGCGGGACATGGGGGCGTGGCAGTGGGCGGGACAAGGGGCGTGGCAGTGGGCGGGACAAGGGGCGTGGCAGTGGGCGGGTCAAGGGGCGTGGCAGTGGGCGGGACAAGGGGGCGTGGCAGTGGGCGGGACCAGGGGGCGTGGCAGTGGGCGGGACAACGGGCGTGGCAGTAGGTGGGACACGGGGGCGTGGCCGTAGGCGGGACATGGGGGCGTGGCAGTATGCGGGACAAGGGGAGTGTCAGTGGGCGGGACCAGGGGGCGTGGCAGTAGGCGGGACAAGGGGGCGTGGTAATAGGCGGGACCAGGGGGCGTGGCAGTGGGCGGGACCAGGGGGCGTGGCAGTAGGCGGGACAAGGGGGCGTGGTAATAGGCGGGACCAGGGGGCGTGGCAGTGGGCGGGACAAGGGGGCGTGGCAGTATGCGGGACATGGGGGCGTGGCTGTGGGCGGGACCAGGGGGCGTGGCAGTAGGCGGGACAAGGGGGCGTGGTAATAGGCGGGACCAGGGGGCGTGGCAGTGGGCGGGACAAGGCGGCGTGGTAATAGGCGGGACCAGGGGGCGTGGCAGTGGACGGGACCAGGGGGCGTGGCAGTAGGCGGGACAAGGGGGCGTGGTAATAGGCGGGACCAGGGGGCGTGGCAGTGGGCGGGACAAGGGGGCGTGGCAGTATGCGGGACATGGGGGCGTCGCAGTGGGCGGGACAAGGGGGCGTGGCAGTGGGCGGGACAGGGGGCGTGGCTGTAGGCGGGACAAGGGGCGTGGCAGTAGGCGGGACATGGGGGCGTGACAGTGGGCGGGACCAGGAGGCGTGGCAGTGGGCGGGACATGGGGGCGTGGCAGTGGGCGGGACATGGGGGCGTGGCAGTAGGCGGGACAAGGGGCGTGGCAGTGGGCGGGACAAGGGGCGTGGCAGTAGGCGGGACAAGGGGCGTGGCAGTGGGCGGGACAAGGGGCGTGGCAGTGGGCGGGTCAAGGGGCGTGGCAGTAGGCGGGACAAGGGGCGTGGCAGTGGGCGGGACATGGGGGCGTGGCAGTGGGCGGGACAAGGGGGCGTGGCAGTGGGCGGGACCAGGGGGCGTGGCAGTGGGCGGGACAACGGGCGTGGCAGTAGGTGGGACACGGGGGCGTGGCCGTAGGCGGGACATGGGGGCGTGGCAGTATGCGGGACAAGGGGAGTGTCAGTGGGCGGGACAAGGGGGCGTGGCAGTGGGCGGGACATGGGGGCGTGGCAGTAGGCGGGACAAGGGGCGTGGCAGTGGGCGGGACAAGGGGCGTGGCGGTAGGCGGGACAAGGGGGCGTGGCAGTGGGCGGGACAAGGGGCGTGGCAGTGGGCGGGTCAAGGGGCGTGGCAGTGGGCGGGACAAGGGGCGTGGCAGTGGGCGGGACAAGGGGAGTGTCAGTGGGCGGGGTAAGGGGAGTGGCAGTGGGCGGGACATGGGGGCGTGGCAGTGGGCGGGACAAGGGGCGTGGCAGTGGGCGGGACAAGGGGAGTGTCAGTGGGCGGGGTAAGGGGAGTGGCAGTGGGCGGGACATGGGGGCGTGGCAGTGGGCGGGACATGGGGGCGTGGCAGTGGGCGGGACAGGGGGCGTGGCTGTAGGCGGGACAAGGGGCGTGGCAGTAGGCGGGACATGGGGGCGTGACAGTGGGCGGGACCAGGAGGCGTGGCAGTGGGCGGGACATGGGGGCGTGGCAGTGGGCGGGACAAGGGGCGTGGCAGTGGGCGGGACAAGGGGCGTGGCAGTGGGCGGGTCAAGGGGCGTGGCAGTGGGCGGGACAAGGGGGCGTGGCAGTGGGCGGGACCAGGGGGCGTGGCAGTGGGCGGGACAACGGGCGTGGCAGTAGGTGGGACACGGGGGCGTGGCCGTAGGCGGGACATGGGGGCGTGGCAGTATGCGGGACAAGGGGAGTGTCAGTGGGCGGGACCAGGGGGCGTGGCAGTAGGCGGGACAAGGGGGCGTGGTAATAGGCGGGACCAGGGGGCGTGGCAGTGGGCGGGACCAGGGGGCGTGGCAGTAGGCGGGACAAGGGGGCGTGGTAATAGGCGGGACCAGGGGGCGTGGCAGTGGGCGGGACAAGGGGGCGTGGCAGTATGCGGGACATGGGGGCGTGGCTGTGGGCGGGACCAGGGGGCGTGGCAGTAGGCGGGACAAGGGGGCGTGGTAATAGGCGGGACCAGGGGGCGTGGCAGTGGGCGGGACAAGGCGGCGTGGTAATAGGCGGGACCAGGGGGCGTGGCAGTGGACGGGACCAGGGGGCGTGGCAGTAGGCGGGACAAGGGGGCGTGGTAATAGGCGGGACCAGGGGGCGTGGCAGTGGGCGGGACAAGGGGGCGTGGCAGTATGCGGGACATGGGGGCGTCGCAGTGGGCGGGACAAGGGGGCGTGGCAGTGGGCGGGACAGGGGGCGTGGCTGTAGGCGGGACAAGGGGCGTGGCAGTAGGCGGGACATGGGGGCGTGACAGTGGGCGGGACCAGGAGGCGTGGCAGTGGGCGGGACATGGGGGCGTGGCAGTGGGCGGGACATGGGGGCGTGGCAGTAGGCGGGACAAGGGGCGTGGCAGTGGGCGGGACAAGGGGCGTGGCAGTAGGCGGGACAAGGGGCGTGGCAGTGGGCGGGACAAGGGGCGTGGCAGTGGGCGGGTCAAGGGGCGTGGCAGTAGGCGGGACAAGGGGCGTGGCAGTGGGCGGGACATGGGGGCGTGGCAGTGGGCGGGACAAGGGGGCGTGGCAGTGGGCGGGACCAGGGGGCGTGGCAGTGGGCGGGACAACGGGCGTGGCAGTAGGTGGGACACGGGGGCGTGGCCGTAGGCGGGACATGGGGGCGTGGCAGTATGCGGGACAAGGGGAGTGTCAGTGGGCGGGACAAGGGGGCGTGGCAGTGGGCGGGACATGGGGGCGTGGCAGTAGGCGGGACAAGGGGCGTGGCAGTGGGCGGGACAAGGGGCGTGGCAGTAGGCGGGACAAGGGGGCGTGGCAGTGGGCGGGACAAGGGGCGTGGCAGTGGGCGGGTCAAGGGGCGTGGCAGTGGGCGGGACAAGGGGCGTGGCAGTAGGCGCGACATGGGGGCGTGGCAGTAGGCGGGACAAGGGGGCGTGGCAGTGGGCGGGACAAGGGGGCGTGGCAGTAGGCGGGACCAGGAGGCGTGACAGTGGGCGGGACATGGGGGCGTGGCAGTGGGCGGGACAAGGGGCGTGGCAGTGGGCGGGACATGGGGGCGTGGCAGTGGGCGGGACATGGGGGCGTGGCAGTGGGCGGGACAAGGGGCGTGGCAGTAGGCGGGACAAGGGGGCGTGGCAGTGGGCGGGACAAGGGGCGTGGCAGTGGGCGGGTCAAGGGGCGTGGCAGTAGGCGGGACAAGGGGCGTGGCAGTGGGCGGGACATGGGGGCGTGACAAGGGGCGTGGCAGTGGGCGGGACACGGGGAGTGTCAGTGGGCGGGACAAGGGGAGTGTCAGTGGGCGGGGTAAGGGGAGTGTCAGTGGGTGGGACAAGGGGAGTGTCAGTGGGCGGGGTAACAAGGGGAGTGTCAGTGGGCGGGACAAGGGGAGTGTCAGTGGGCGGGGTAAGGGGAGTGTCAGTGGGTGGGACAAGGGGAGTGTCATTGGGCGGGACAAGGGGAGTGTCAGTGGGCGGGACAAGGGGAGTGTCAGTGGGCGGGGTAAGGGGAGTGTCAGTGGGTGGGACAAGGGGAGTGTCAGTGGGCGGGACAAGGGGAGTGTCAGTGGGCGGGGTAACAAGGCGGGCTAGGTTCCCGCAGGCAGCGTGTCCCCCTTCTTTAGCTCAGCTCAGCTCATGCTCATGTCATGTCATGTCATGTCTTTTGATAATCAAAGACTTTATATATATATATATCAATATATATAAAGTCTTTTTGAATGCTGGGCTGCTGGGGCTGCTGCTGGGGCTGCTGCTGGTGCTGCTGGGGAAGCTGGCACTGGTTGAGGCGGGCCCCTGTGGAATGCAGCCAGCCAGCCAGCTATTCCACAGGGCTCCCCTCTGGATTGTGTGTGTGTGTGTGTGTGTGTGTGTCGGGGTGCTGCAGGCTTACCTTGTGGCAGGCAGCAGGAGCCACGCAGTGGGACCCTACCATAGTGCACCCTGGAAAAACACAACAGTACGCATCTTGGCAACAAGGCCACTTGACCCGAGTGTTTTATTTAGGCACCCAAACAAGGCGGGCTAGGTTCCCGCAGGCAGCGTGTCCCCCTTCTTTAGCTCAGCTCAGCTCATGCTCATGTCATGTCATGTCATGTCTTTTGATAATCAAAGATTTTATATATATATATATATCAATATATATAAAAGCTTTTTCAATGCTGGGGCTGCTGGGGCTGCTGCTGCTGGGGCTGCTGGTGTTGCTGGGGAAGCTGGCAATGGCAGTGGGCGGGACAAGGGGGCGGGACAAGGGGCGTGGCAGTGGGCGGGACATGGGGGCGTGGCAGTGGGCGGGACAAGGGGGCGTGGCAGTAGGCGGGACCAGGAGGCGTGACAGTGGGCGGGACATGGGGGCGTGGCAGTGGGCGGGACAAGGGGCGTGGCAGTGGGCGGGACATGGGGGCGTGGCAGTGGGCGGGACAAGGGGCGTGGCAGTGGGCGGGACAAGGGGAGTGTCAGTGGGCGGGGTAAGGGGAGTGGCAGTGGGCGGGACATGGGGGCGTGGCAGTGGGCGGGACATGGGGGCGTGGCAGTGGGCGGGACAGGGGGCGTGGCTGTAGGCGGGACAAGGGGCGTGGCAGTAGGCGGGACATGGGGGCGTGACAGTGGGCGGGACCAGGAGGCGTGGCAGTGGGCGGGACATGGGGGCGTGGCAGTGGGCGGGACAAGGGGCGTGGCAGTGGGCGGGACAAGGGGCGTGGCAGTGGGCGGGTCAAGGGGCGTGGCAGTGGGCGGGACAAGGGGGCGTGGCAGTGGGCGGGACCAGGGGGCGTGGCAGTGGGCGGGACAACGGGCGTGGCAGTAGGTGGGACACGGGGGCGTGGCCGTAGGCGGGACATGGGGGCGTGGCAGTATGCGGGACAAGGGGAGTGTCAGTGGGCGGGACCAGGGGGCGTGGTAGTAGGCGGGACCAGGGGGCGTGGCAGTGGGCGGGACCAGGGGGCGTGGCAGTAGGCGGGACAAGGGGGCGTGGTAATAGGCGGGACCAGGGGGCGTGGCAGTGGGCGGGACAAGGGGGCGTGGCAGTATGCGGGACATGGGGGCGTGGCTGTGGGCGGGACCAGGGGGCGTGGCAGTAGGCGGGACAAGGGGGCGTGGTAATAGGCGGGACCAGGGGGCGTGGCAGTGGGCGGGACAAGGGGGCGTGGTAATAGGCGGGACCAGGGGGCGTGGCAGTGGACGGGACCAGGGGGCGTGGCAGTAGGCGGGACAAGGGGGCGTGGTAATAGGCGGGACCAGGGGGCGTGGCAGTGGGCGGGACAAGGGGGCGTGGCAGTATGCGGGACATGGGGGCGTCGCAGTGGGCGGGACAAGGGGGCGTGGCAGTGGGCGGGACAGGGGGCGTGGCTGTAGGCGGGACAAGGGGCGTGGCAGTAGGCGGGACATGGGGGCGTGACAGTGGGCGGGACCAGGAGGCGTGGCAGTGGGCGGGACAAGGGGCGTGGCAGTGGGCGGGACATGGGGGCGTGGCAGTGGGCGGGACCAGGGGGCGTGGCAGTGGGCGGGACCAGGGGGCGTGGCAGTGGGCGGGACATGGGGGCGTGGCAGTGGGCGGGACATGGGGGCGTGGCAGTGGGCGGGACATGGGGGCGTGGCAGTGGGCGGGACATGGGGGCGTGGCAGTGGGCGGGACCAGGGGGCGTGGCAGTGGGCGGGACATGGGGGCGTGGCAGTGGGCGGGACAAGGGGCGTGGCAGTAGGCGGGACCAGGGGGCGTGGCAGTGGGCGGGACCATGGGGCGTGGCAGTGGGCGGGACATGGGGGCGTCGCAGTGGGCGGGACAAGGGGGCGTGGCAGTGGGCGGGACCAGGGGGCGTGGCAGTGGGCGGGACCATGGGGCGTGGCAGTGGGCGGGACATGGGGGCGTGGCAGTAGGCGGGACAAGGGGCGTGGCAGTAGGCGGGACATGGGGGCGTGACAGTGGGCGGGACCAGGAGGCGTGGCAGTGGGCGGGACAAGGGGCGTGGCTGTAGGCGGGACAAGGGGCGTGGCAGTGGGCGGGACAAGGGGGCGTGGCAGTGGGCGGGACATGGGGGCGTGGCAGTAGGCGGGACAAGGGGCGTGGCAGTGGGCGGGACAAGGGGCGTGGCAGTAGGCGGGACAAGGGGGCGTGGCAGTGGGCGGGACAAGGGGCGTGGCAGTGGGCGGGTCAAGGGGCGTGGCAGTGGGCGGGACAAGGGGCGTGGCAGTAGGCGCGACATGGGGGCGTGGCAGTAGGCGGGACAAGGGGGCGTGGCAGTGGGCGGGACAAGGGGGCGTGGCAGTAGGCGGGACCAGGAGGCGTGACAGTGGGCGGGACATGGGGGCGTGGCAGTGGGCGGGACAAGGGGCGTGGCAGTGGGCGGGACATGGGGGCGTGGCAGTGGGCGGGACATGGTGGCGTGGCAGTGGGCGGGACAAGGGGCGTGGCAGTAGGCGGGACAAGGGGGCGTGGCAGTGGGCGGGACAAGGGGCGTGGCAGTGGGCGGGTCAAGGGGCGTGGCAGTGGGCGGGACAAGGGGCGTGGCAGTGGGCGGGACAAGGGGAGTGTCAGTGGGCGGGGTAAGGGGAGTGGCAGTGGGCGGGACATGGGGGCGTGGCAGTGGGCGGGACAAGGGGCGTGGCAGTGGGCGGGACAAGGGGAGTGTCAGTGGGCGGGGTAAGGGGAGTGGCAGTGGGCGGGACATGGGGGCGTGGCAGTGGGCGGGACATGGGGGCGTGGCAGTGGGCGGGACAGGGGGCGTGGCTGTAGGCGGGACAAGGGGCGTGGCAGTAGGCGGGACATGGGGGCGTGACAGTGGGCGGGACCAGGAGGCGTGGCAGTGGGCGGGACATGGGGGCGTGGCAGTGGGCGGGACAAGGGGCGTGGCAGTGGGCGGGACAAGGGGCGTGGCAGTGGGCGGGTCAAGGGGCGTGGCAGTGGGCGGGACCAGGGGGCGTGGCAGTGGGCGGGACAACGGGCGTGGCAGTAGGTGGGACACGGGGGCGTGGCCGTAGGCGGGACATGGGGGCGTGGCAGTATGCGGGACAAGGGGAGTGTCAGTGGGCGGGACCAGGGGGCGTGGCAGTAGGCGGGACAAGGGGGCGTGGTAATAGGCGGGACCAGGGGGCGTGGCAGTGGGCGGGACCAGGGGGCGTGGCAGTAGGCGGGACAAGGGGGCGTGGTAATAGGCGGGACCAGGGGGCGTGGCAGTGGGCGGGACAAGGGGGCGTGGCAGTATGCGGGACATGGGGGCGTGGCTGTGGGCGGGACCAGGGGGCGTGGCAGTAGGCGGGACAAGGGGGCGTGGTAATAGGCGGGACCAGGGGGCGTGGCAGTGGGCGGGACAAGGGGGCGTGGTAATAGGCGGGACCAGGGGGCGTGGCAGTGGACGGGACCAGGGGGCGTGGCAGTAGGCGGGACAAGGGGGCGTGGTAATAGGCGGGACCAGGGGGCGTGGCAGTGGGCGGGACAAGGGGGCGTGGCAGTATGCGGGACATGGGGGCGTCGCAGTGGGCGGGACAAGGGGGCGTGGCAGTGGGCGGGACAGGGGGCGTGGCTGTAGGCGGGACAAGGGGCGTGGCAGTAGGCGGGACATGGGGGCGTGACAGTGGGCGGGACCAGGAGGCGTGGCAGTGGGCGGGACATGGGGGCGTGGCAGTGGGCGGGACATGGGGGCGTGGCAGTAGGCGGGACAAGGGGCGTGGCAGTGGGCGGGACAAGGGGCGTGGCAGTAGGCGGGACAAGGGGCGTGGCAGTGGGCGGGACAAGGGGCGTGGCAGTGGGCGGGTCAAGGGGCGTGGCAGTAGGCGGGACAAGGGGCGTGGCAGTGGGCGGGACATGGGGGCGTGGCAGTGGGCGGGACAAGGGGGCGTGGCAGTGGGCGGGACCAGGGGGCGTGGCAGTGGGCGGGACAACGGGCGTGGCAGTAGGTGGGACACGGGGGCGTGGCCGTAGGCGGGACATGGGGGCGTGGCAGTATGCGGGACAAGGGGAGTGTCAGTGGGCGGGACAAGGGGGCGTGGCAGTGGGCGGGACATGGGGGCGTGGCAGTAGGCGGGACAAGGGGCGTGGCAGTGGGCGGGACAAGGGGCGTGGCAGTAGGCGGGACAAGGGGGCGTGGCAGTGGGCGGGACAAGGGGCGTGGCAGTGGGCGGGTCAAGGGGCGTGGCAGTTGCCGGGACAAGGGGCGTGGCAGTAGGCGCGACATGGGGGCGTGGCAGTAGGCGGGACAAGGGGGCGTGGCAGTGGGCGGGACAAGGGGGCGTGGCAGTAGGCGGGACCAGGAGGCGTGACAGTGGGCGGGACATGGGGGCGTGGCAGTGGGCGGGACAAGGGGCGTGGCAGTGGGCGGGACATGGGGGCGTGGCAGTGGGCGGGACATGGGGGCGTGGCAGTGGGCGGGACAAGGGGCGTGGCAGTAGGCGGGACAAGGAGGCGTGGCAGTGGGCGGGACAAGGGGCGTGGCAGTGGGCGGGTCAAGGGGCGTGGCAGTAGGCGGGACAAGGGGCGTGGCAGTGGGCGGGACATGGGGGCGTGACAAGGGGCGTGGCAGTGGGCGGGACAAGGGGAGTGTCAGTGGGCGGGACAAGGGGAGTGTCAGTGGGCGGGGTAAGGGGAGTGTCAGTGGGTGGGACAAGGGGAGTGTCAGTGGGCGGGGTAACAAGGGGAGTGTCAGTGGGCGGGACAAGGGGAGTGTCAGTGGGCGGGGTAAGGGGAGTGTCAGTGGGTGGGACAAGGGGAGTGTCAGTGGGCGGGACAAGGGGAGTGTCAGTGGGCGGGACAAGGGGAGTGTCAGTGGGCGGGGTAAGGGGAGTGTCAGTGGGTGGGACAAGGGGAGTGTCAGTGGGCGGGACAAGGGGAGTGTCAGTGGGCGGGGTAACAAGGCGGGCTAGGTTCCCGCAGGCAGCGTGTCCCCCTTCTTTAGCTCAGCTCAGCTCATGCTCATGTCATGTCATGTCATGTCTTTTGATAATCAAAGACTTTATATATATATATATCAATATATATAAAGTCTTTTTGAATGCTGGGCTGCTGGGGCTGCTGCTGGGGCTGCTGCTGGTGCTGCTGGGGAAGCTGGCACTGGTTGAGGCGGGCCCCTGTGGAATGCAGCCAGCCAGCCAGCTATTCCACAGGGCTCCCCTCTGGATTGTGTGTGTGTGTGTGTGTGTGTGTGTCGGGGTGCTGCAGGCTTACCTTGTGGCAGGCAGCAGGAGCCACGCAGTGGGACCCTACCATAGTGCACCCTGGAAAAACACAACAGTACGCATCTTGGCAACAAGGCCACTTGACCCGAGTGTTTTATTTAGGCACCCAAACAAGGCGGGCTAGGTTCCCGCAGGCAGCGTGTCCCCCTTCTTTAGCTCAGCTCAGCTCATGCTCATGTCATGTCATGTCATGTCTTTTGATAATCAAAGATTTTATATATATATATATATCAATATATATAAAAGCTTTTTCAATGCTGGGGCTGCTGGGGCTGCTGCTGCTGGGGCTGCTGGTGTTGCTGGGGAAGCTGGCAATGGCAGTGGGCGGGACAAGGGGGCGGGACAAGGGGCGTGGCAGTGGGTGAGTGAGTGGATCGGTGAGTGAGTCAGTGAGTGAGTGGAGGGGTGGGTGAGTGAGTGAATGAGTGAGTGAGTAAGAGGGTGGGTGAGTGAGTGAGTGGAGTGTGGGGGTGAGTGCCTGGGTGAGTGAGTGAGTGGATGGGTGAGTGAGTGAGTGAGTAGGTGAGTGGAGGAGTGAGTGAGTGAGTGGTTGGGTGAGTGAGTGAGTGGAGTGAGTGAGTGGAATGAGTGAGTGGGTGAGTGAGTGAGTGGTTGGGTGAGTGAGTGGGTGGGTGAGTGGGTGAGTGAGTGAGTGAGTGAGTGAGTGAGTGAGTGAGTGGGTGGAGGTCTGAGTGAGTGAGTGAGTGAGTGAGTGGAGGAGTGAGTGAGTGAGTGGGTGAGTGAGTGAGTGGGCGAGTGAGTGGGTGAGTGAGTGAGTGGGTGAGTCAGTGGGTGAGTCAGTGAGTGAGTGGGTGAGTGAGAGTGGGTGAGTGAGTGAGTGGAGTGAGTGAGTGGGTGAGTCAGTGAGTGAGTGAATGAGTGAGTGAATGGGTGAGTGAGTGAGTGAGTGGGTGAGAGAGTGAGTGGGTGAGTGAGTGAGTGAGTGAGTGGGTGAGTCAGTGAGTGAGTGGGTGAGTGAGTGAGTGGGTGAGTGAGTGGAGGGGTGAGTGAGTGAGTGGGTGAGTGGAGGGGTGAGTGAGTGAGTGGGTGAGTGAGTGAGTGAGTGAGTGGGTGAGTGAGTGAGTGAATGAGTGGGTGAGTGGGTGGGTGGAGGGGTGAGTGAGTGAGTGGGTGAGTGAGTGGGTGAGTGAGTGAGTGAGTGAGTGAGTGAGTGAGTGAGTGAGTGAATGAGTGAGTGAGTGGGTGGGTGAGTGGAGGGGTGAGTGAGTGGGTGAGTGGAGGGGTGAGTGAGTGAGTGGGTGAGTGGAGGGGTGAGTGAGTGAGTGAGTGGGTGAGTGGAGGGGTGAGTGAGTGAGTGGGTGAGTGAGTGAGTGAGTGAGTGGGTGAGTGAGTGGATGAGTGAGTGAGTGGAGGGGTGAGTGAGTGAGTGGGTGAGTGAGTGAGTGGGTGAGTGGAGGGGTGAGTGAGTGAGTGTGAGTGGGTGAGTGGAGGGGTGAGTGAGTGAGTGAGTGAGTGAGTGAGTGGGTGAGTGGATGAGTGAGTGGAGGGGTGAGTGGAGGGGTGAGTGGAGGGGTGAGTGAGTGAGTGGATGAGTGGGTGAGTGGAGGGGTGAGTGAGTGAGTGGGTGGGTGAGTGGGTGAGTGGAGGGGTGAGTGAGTGAGTGAGTGAGTGAGTGGGTGAGTGGATGAGTGAGTGGAGGGGTGAGTGGAGGGGTGAGTGGAGGGGTGAGTGAGTGAGTGGATGAGTGAGTGAGTGAGTGGGTGAGTGGAGGCCTGACCCGGGATTGGTGGACAGGGACTGAGAACAGAAGACTGAGATACTGAGAGACACACACAGAGGGACAGGGAGAGAGAGACACACAGTACCCGGGCGATGACGGGGCAGAGAGTTGTGGAACAGGATTAAAAGAGAGAACTGTGGAGAGAGAGAGATGCAGAAGCTGAGAGTTGGAGATGTCGGGACAGATAAAGACAGAGAAAGAGTGAGGCTGGTGTAGAGGAAGAGCTGGAGAGGCCGAGAGATGAAGAAAGATGATAATACAGAGATGATTACACAGGGAGATGTAACAATAAAGTTACAGAAAGAGATGGAAGAGATAAAGATGTAGAGAGAGATTTAGAGAAAGATAAATGTGGAGACACAGACAGACATTATAAAGCAAGATGTGGAGATATAAAGACAGATTTGCAGATACAGAGAACGGGGGGTGGGGGTGGGATTGGGATTGGGATTGGGATTGGGACATGCACCACCCTCCCAGGGCACTTATATTTTTATATCCCCCCCAGAACATCCAATGGAGAGTGGGGTGACTGTGTGAATAAACACAGGACCGAACCACTGACCAATTTGAATTGTGACCATTTGAAGTGACTGAACAGCCCCATCACTTGTTGCAATACAGAGCGGAACTTGAAGTTGAAACCTACAAGACTCAGTCTCTACCACTCCAGGTTCCCAGTGAGCGAACATTAAACCTTAGTGCAGCCCTCCCCCCGGCCAGACACAAGTCACGTCCAACACTTGTCGTCTCACACTGGCCCATCCATTTATTGCATTTATTTTTTTCTGCAGGCTGTAGACTTCAAACTTTATTGAAAAATGCCTGTAATAAATGCTTCAAAGGTTAAAACAAAAGTAAGGTGTGAAGTCACCGACACGTTTCAGGGTCAGGGTCTGACCATTGAGATGTGGATCAGTATATCCCGGGACAGCGCTGCATTGAGATGTCCACCAGCACAGGAATACATGGAGCAAAACACGGCTTGAGCTCAGCTCCCACAACCACAGTTTGAGAAATTAATTTACTGCACACAACATCAGATCATCAGCAACAGGAGCCTTCAGCCCTCAATAGGACAAGACCTTTATTGGGTCCCCCCCCCCCCACACACACACACACACAGCAGTAACAGTAACACTTGCTGGTGTAAAGCAAACCTTGCAACATTTCCCCAAACCCGCCCGGACCTCAGCAATTCAAACCCCCGAGAAAACAACACAGTGCGGTAATGTAGAGTGCCACAAATCTGTCCCCTGACACACACTGTATTCACCCAAACCCCCCCCAACGTTAAAGCGGTGCTCTTACCCGGTGCCTGGGCTGGGATCATGTCATTCCCGCTGGCTTCACTCACTCGCTGATTCTTCCTCCCCTCCTGTCCTACCGCGGGGAAAGCTCTCTCGTCCCATTCCGTGCTGCCGTGGGGCCAGTATTCGGGTCCTGGTGGTCTCTCGGGGGTCCTCCCAAAGGTCGTGTGTGCCCAGGTTCCTAGCCCCCTCATTGTGGGGTGGGGTGGGGGTTCCCTCTCCAGCCCCCGCGGGACACACACACACACACACACACACACAGTGCACAATTCTTGGTGCAAAGACACAACACTGAGATTTATTGCAATAAACTGCATTCACTTCAGTCTTACACTGGCTCCCTCGACCTGCTGCCCCCAAAATCCCGGGTTTCCTTTGTCCTGGGGTGATTGACAGGCTCGGTCAGTAGCAGACCTGACCTTTGTGTATTGTGTCGACTGCTCGCCCAGCCACCGGTGCTTTCTGCAACCACTGGGTCCGGCATTTCATCATCACCATCACCACAGGCTGGTCCCACACTTGCTTCCACTCGGAAAATGGGTCCTTCGGTGGCTGAACAGTCCAATCCAGGAACCACAGTCCCGGTCACAGGTGGGACACACAGGGGTTGAGGGCAGTTCAAAAGGTCCCCCACTGGAATCTCAAACGTCTTCACTGTGGAGAAGCATCGTGGTCCCCAAATCAAACCCAATTCTTGACTTTTAAATTCTGCACCCCTGAGCAGCCCTGATTATAAGTGCTCTTCAAGACGTTCCTTAAAACCCACCTCTTATATATATATATATATATATATAGACACACACACAGATATATATAAATATATATAGACACACACACACAGATATATATAAATATATATAGATACACACACACAGATATATATAAATATATATAGATACACACACACACAGATATATATAAATATATATAGACACACACACACACAGATATATATAAATATATATAAATATATATAGACACACACACACACACAGATATATATATAAATATATATAGACACACACACACAGCTATATATATAAATATATATAGACACACACACACAGATATATATAAATATATATAGAAACATACACAGATATATATAAATATATATAGACACACACACAGATATATATAAATATATATAGACACACACACACACAGATATATATAAATATATATAGACACATACACAGATATATATAAATATATATAGACACACACACACACACAGATATATATAAATATATATAGACACACACACACACAGCTATATATAAATATATATAGACACACACACAGATATATATAAATATATATAGACACACACACACAGATATATAGAAATATATATAGACACACACACAGATATATATATATAAATATATACAGACACACACACACACAGATATATACAAATATATATAGACACACACACACAGATATATAGAAATATATATAGACACACACACACACAGATATATATAAATATATATACACACACACACACACAGATATATATAAATATATATAGACACACACACACAGATATATATAAATATATATAGACAACACACACAGATATATATAAATATATATAGACACACACACACATATATATATATATGTAAATATATATAGACACACACACACACAGCTATATATAAATATATATAGACACACACACACAGATATATATATATATAGACACACACACAGATATATATAAATATATATAGACACACACACACACAGATATATATAAATATATATAGACACACACACACAGATATATATAAATATATATAGAAACACACACACACAGATATATATAAATATATATAGACACACACACACAGATATATATATAAATATATATAGACACACACACACACACAGATATATATAAATATATATAGACACACACACAGATATATATAAATATATATAGACACACACACAGATATATATATAAATATATATAGACACACACACACACACAGATATATACAAATATATATAGACACACACACACAGATATATATAATTATATATAGACACACACACACACAGATATATATAAATATATATAGACACACACACACAGATATATATAAATATATATAGACACACACACAGATATATATCAATATATATAGACACACACACACATATATATATAAATATATATAGACACACACACAGATATATATAAATATATATAGACACACACACACAGATATATATAAATATATATAGACACACACACACACAGATATATATAAATATATATAGACACACACACACAGATATATATAAATATATATAGACACACACACAGATATATATAAATATATATAGACACACACACACAGATATATATAAATATATATAGACACACACACACACAGATATATATAAATATATATAGACACACACACACAGATATATATAAATATATATAGACACACACACACACAGATATATATAAATATATATAGACACACACACAGATATATATAAATATATATAGACACACACACACAGATATATATAAATATATATAGACACACACACACACAGATATATATAAATATATATAGACACACACACACACAGATATATATAAATATATATAGACACACACACACAGATATATATAAATATATATAGACACACACACACATATATATATAAATATATATAGACACACACACACACACAGATATATATAAATATATATAGACACACACACACACAGATATATATAAATATATATAGACACACACACACAGATATATATAAATATATATAGACACACACACACATATATATATAAATATATATAGACACACACACACAGATATATATAAATATATATAGACACACACACACAGATATATATAAATATATATAGACACACACACACAGATATATATAAATATATATAGACACACACACACATATATATATAAATATATATAGACACACACACACAGATATATATAAATATATATAGACACACACACACAGATATATATAAATATATATAGACACACACACACACAGATATATATAAATATATATAGACACACACACACACAGATATATATAAATATATATAGACACACACACAGATATATATAAATATATATAGACACACACACACAGATATATATAAATATATATAGACACACACACACACAGATATATATAAATATATATAGACACACACACACAGATATATATAAATATATATAGACACACACACACACACAGATATATATAAATATATATAGACACACACACACACACAGATATATATATAAATATATATAGACACACACACACAGATATATATAAATATATAAATATAAAACTCTCTGTTGGGTTGGTGAGGCCTCTTCCAGTCGAAGAGCCAACACATAGTTTGAAAACTGCTGCAATACCCCGCCAGGCCCGATAGGGGGCGCTGTACAGCGCCTCCAGCACCTCAGCCAATGGCAGCAGCCCCACTGCCTGATGGACAGCCCAGTCAGCCAACAGAGAGCGCGCCCACATGGGGCAGCAACCCACCCACTGGCCGGGGCTGATGGACAGCTGCACTGACCAATCGTAGCGGGCGAGCACCCGCCCGGCTCCCGCCCCCCCTGGGGGGCAGCGCCCGCGCGGCTGATGGACAGCCGGGCCGACCAAGCGCCACTGCCGCCCGCCCACCTCCTTCCTTCCCCGACCCAGCGTCATTGCGTCATTCCGCTCCGGCTCCCCCGGCTTCCGCGACAACCTGGAAGCGCCCTTAAAGCGAGACGGCCAAACACTGCACATTATGGTTGTGCACCGATAATTGAGAACAGGCCCAATTAAAGCGGGGACCGGATCAGTGCAAAGTCAGTGGGGGCGACAGGAGAGGAAAGGGGTCAAAGAAATGCAGTGGCAGCATCAGAGAAGGTAGGAAGGGGATCAATAGATCACAGAAAGCTTTCAATCACAGAATGAGAGTTTGGGATTGATACTGGGCTATGGGGAGGGAGCGGGGCAGTGAGAGAGAGAGAGATTTCTAAATATATATAAATCTCTGTCTCACCGTCTGTCCCTCCAGCACGGGATAGATACAGAGATAATCTCCCTCCACACTGTCCATCAAACACTCCCAGGGCAGGTACAGCACGGGGTTAGATACAGAGATAATCTCCCTCTACACTGTCCATCAAACACTCCCAGGGTAGGTACAGGGGGTTAGATACAGAGTAAAGCTCCCTCTACACTGTCCCATCAAAAACTCCCAGGGCAGGTACAGGGGGTTAGATACAGAGTAAAGCTCCCTCTACACTGTCCCATCAAACTCTCCCAGGGCAGGTACAGGGGGTTAGATACAGAGTAAAGCTCCCTCTACACTGTCCCATCAAACACTCCCAGGGCAGGTACAGGGGGTTAGATACAGAGTAAAGCTCCCTCTACACTGTCCCATCAAACACTCCCAGGGCAGGTACAGGGGGTTAGATACAGAGTAAAGCTCTCTCTACACTGTCCATCAAACACTCCCAGGGCAGGTACAGGGGGTTAGATACAGAGTAAAGCTCTCTCTACACTGTCCCATCAAACACTCCCAGGGCAGGTACAGCACGGGGTTAGATACAGAGTAAAGCTCCCTCTGCACTGTCCCATCAAACACTCTCAGGGCAGGTACAGGGGGTTAGATACAGAGTAAAGCTCCCTCTACACTGTCCATCAAACACTCCCAGGGCAGGTACAGGGGGTTAGATACAGAGTAAAGCTCCCTCTACACTGTCCCATCAAACACTCCCAGGGCAGGTACCGGGAGTTAGATACAGAGATAATCTCCCTCCACACTGTCCCATCAAACGCTCCCAGGGCAGGTACAGCATGGGATAGATACAGAGTACAGCTCCCTCTGCACTGTCCAATCAAAAACTCCCAGGGCAGGTACAGGGGGTTAGATACAGAGTAAAGCTCCCTCTACACTGTCCCATCAAACACTCCCAGTGCAGGTACAGGGGGTTAGATACAGAGTAAAGCTCCCTCTACATCGTCCCATCAAACACTCCCAGGGCAGGTACAGCACGGGATAGATACAGAGTACAGCTCCCTCTGCACTGTCCAATCAAAAACTCCCAGGGCAGGTGCAGGGGGTTAGATACGGAGATAATCTCCCTCTACACAGTCCCATCAAACAATCCCAGGGCAGGTACAGGGGGTTAGATACAGAGTAAAGCTCCCTCTACACTGTCCCATCAAACACTCACAGGGCAGGTACAGGGAGTTAGATACAGAGTAAAGCTCCCTCTACACTGTCCCATCAAACACTCCGAGGGCAGATACAGCACAGAGTTAGATACAGAGTAAAGCTCCCTCTACACTGTCCCATCAAACACTCCCAGTGCAGTTACAGGGTGTTAGATACAGAGTAAAGCTCCCTCAACACTGTCCCATCAAACACTCCCAGGGCAGGTACAGGGGGTTAGATACAGAGAGAATCTCCCTCTACACTGTCCCATCAAACACTCCCAGGGCAGGTACAGCACAGGGTCAGATACAGAGTAAAGCTCCCTCTACACTGTCCCATCAAACACTCCCAGTGCAGTTACAGGGTGTTAGATACAGAGTAAAGCTCCCTCAACACTGTCCCATCAAACACTCCCAGGGCAGGTACAGGGGGTTAGATACAGAGAGAATCTCCCTCTACACTGTCCCATCAAACACTCCCAGGGCAGGTACAGGGGGTTAGATACAGAGTAAAGCTCCCTCTACACTGTCCCATCAAACACTCCCAGGGCAGGTACAGGGGGTTAGATACAGAGTAAAGCTCCCTCTACACTGTCCCATCAAACACTCCCAGGGCAGGTACAGCACGGGGTTAGATACAGTGTAAAGCTCCCTCGACACTGTCCCATCAAGCACTCCCTGGGCAGGTACAGGGGGTTAGATACAGAGTAAAGCTCCCTCGACACTGTCCCATCAAACACTCCCAGGGCAGGTACAGCACGGGGTTAGATAGAGAGTAAAGCTCCCCCTACACTGTCCCATCAAACACTCCCAGGGCAGGTACAGGGGGTTAGATACAGAGTAAAGCTCCCTCTACACTGTCCATCAAACACTCCCAGGGCAGGTACAGGGGGTTAGATACAGAAATAATCTCCCTCTACACTGTCCCATCAAACAGTCCCAGGGCAGGTACAGCACCGGGTTAGAGACAGAGTAAAGCTCCCTCTACACTGTTCCGTCAAACACTCCCAGGGCAGGTACAGCACGGGGTTAGATACAGAGTAAAGCTCCCTCTACACTGTCCCATCCAATAGTCCCAGGGCATGTAAAGGTGGTTAGATACAGAATAAAGCTCCCTCTACACTGTCCCGTCAAACACTCCCAGGGCAGGTACAGCACGGAGTTAGATACAGAGTAAAGCTCCCTCTACACTGTCCCGTCAAACACTCCCAGGGCAGGTACAGCACGGGGTTAGATACAGAGTAAAGCTCCCTCTACACTGTCCCATCAAACACTCCCAGGGCAGGTACAGGGGGTTAGATACAGAGTCATGCTCCCTCTACACTGTCCCATCAAACACTCCCAGGGCAGGTACAGGGGGTTAGATACAGAGTAAAGCTCCCTCGACACTGTCCCATCAAACACTCCCAGGGCAGGTACAGGGGGTTAGATACAGAGTAAAGCTCCCTCTACACTGTCCATCAAACACTCCCCAGGCAGGTACAGGGGGTTAGATACAGAGATAATCTCCCTCTACACTGTCCCATCAAACACTCTCAGGGCAGATACAGGGGGTGAGATACAGAGTAAAGCTCCCTCTACACTGTCCCATCAAACACTCCCAGGGCAGCTACAGGGGGTTAGATACAGAGTAAAGCTCCCTCTACACTGTCCCATCAAACATTCCCAGGGCAGGTACAGGGGGTTCGCTGCAGAGTAAAGCTCCCTCGACACTGTCCCATCAAACATTCCCAGGGCAGGTACAGCACGGGATAGATACAGAGTAAAGCTCCCTCTACACTGTCCCATCAAACACTCCCAGGGCAGGTACAGGGGGTTAGATACAGAGTAAAGCTCCCTCTACACTGTCCCATCAAACACTCCCAGGGCAGGTACAGCACGGGATAGATACAGAGTAAAGCTCCCTCTACACTGTCCCATCAAACACTCCCAGGGCAGGTACAGGGGGTTAGATACAGAGTAAAGCTCCCTCTACACTGTCCCATCAAAAACTCCCAGGGCAGGTACAGGGGGTTAGATACAGAGTAAAGCTCCCTCTACACTGTCCCATCAAACTCTCCCAGTGCAGGTACAGGGGATTAGATACAGAGTAAAGCTCCCTCTACAGTGTCCCATCAAACAGTCCCAGGGCAGGTACAGGGGGTTAGATACAGAGTAAAGCTCCCTCTACACTGTCCCATCAAACACTCCCAGGGCAGGTACAGGGGGTTAGATACAGAGTAAACCTCTCTCTACACTGTCCCATCAAACTCTCCCAGGGCAGGTACAGGGCGTTAGATACAGAGATAATCTCCCTCTACACTGCCCCATCAAACACTCCCAGGGCAGGTACAGGGAGTTAGATACAGAGATAATCTCACTCTACACTGTCCCTTCAAACTCTCCCAGGGCAGGTACAGGGGGTTAGATACAGAGATAATCTCCCTCCACACTGTCCCATCAAACACTCCCAGGGCAGGTTCAGGGGGTTAGATACAGAGTAAAGCCCCCTCTACACTGTCCCATCAAACACTCCCAGTGCAGGTACAGGGGTTAGATACAGAGTAAAGCTACCTCTACACTGTCCCATGAAACACTCCCAGGGCAGGTACAGCACGGGATAGATACAGAGTACAGCTCCCTCTGCACTGTCCAATCAAACACTCCCAGGGCAGGTACAGGGGGTTAGATACAGAGTAAAGCTCCCTCTACACTGTCCCATCAAACATTCCAAGGCAGGTACAGGGGGTTAGATACAGAGTAAAGCTCCCTCTACACTGTCCCATCAAACACTCCCAGGGCAGGTACAGGGGGTTAGATACAGAGTCAAGCTCCCTCTACACTGTCCCATCAAACACTCCCAGGGCAGGTACAGCACGGGGTTAGATACAGAGTAAAGCTCCCTCTACACTGTCCCATCAAACACTCCCTGGGCAGGTACAGGGGGTTACATACAGAGTAAAGCTCCCTCGACACTGTCCCATCAAACACTCACAGGGCAGGTACAGCACGGGGTTAAATACAGAGTAAAGCTCCCTCTACACTGTCCCGTCAAACACTCCCAGGGCAGGTACAGGGGGTTAGATACAGAGTAAAGCTCCCTCTACACTGTCCCATCAAACACTCCCAGGGCAGGTACAGGGGGTTAGATACAGAGTCATGCTCCCTCTACACTGTCCCAACAAACACTCCCAGGGTAGGTACAGGGGGTTAGATACAGAGTAAAGCTCCCTCTACACTGTCCCATCAAACACTTCCAGGGCAGGTACAGGGGGTTAGATACAGAGGAAAGCTCCCTCTACACTGTCCCATCAAACACTCCCAGGGCAGGTACAGGGGGTTAGCTACAGAGTAAAGCTTCCTCTGCACTGTCCCATCAAACACTCCCAGGGCAGGTACAGGGGGTTAGATACAGAGTAAAGCTCCCTCTACACTGTCCCATCAAACACACCCAGGGCAGGTACAGGGGGTTCGATACAGAGTAAAGCTCCCTCGACACTGTCCCATCAAACACTCCCAGGGCAGGTACAGGGGGTTAGATACAGAGATAATCTCCCTTTACACTGTCCATCAAACACTCCCAGGGCAGGTACAGGGGGTTAGATACAGAGTAAAGCTCCCTCTACACTGTCCCATCAAACACTCCCAGGGCAGGTACAGGGGGTTAGATACAGAGTAAAGCTCCCTCTACACTGTCCATCAAACACTCCCCGGGCAGGTACAGGGGGTTAGATACAGAGATAATCTCCCTCTACACTGTCCCATCAAACACTCCCAGGGCAGCTACAGGGGGTTAGATACAGAGTAAAGCTCCCTCTACACTGTCCCATCAAACACTCCCAGGGCAGGGACAGGGGGTTCGCTGCAGAGTAAAGCTCCCTCTACACTGTCCCATCAAACATTCCCAGGGCAGGTGCAGCACGGGATAGATACAGAGTAAAGCTCCCTCTACACTGTCCCATCAAACACTCCCAGGGCAGGTACAGGGGGTTAGATACAGAGTAAAGCTCCCTCTACACTGTCCCATCAAACACTCCCAGGGCAGGTACAGCACGGGATAGATACAGAGTAAAGCTCCCTCTACACTGTCCCATCAAACACTCCCCGGGCAGGTACAGGGGGTTAGATACAGAGTAAAGCTCCCTCTACACTGTTCCATCAAAAACTCCCAGGGCAGGTACAGGGGGTTAGATACAGAGTAAAGCTCCCTCTACACTGTCCCATCAAACTCTCCCAGTGCAGGTACAGGGGATTAGATACAGAGTAAAGCTCCCTCTACACTGTCCCATCAAACACTCCCAGGGCAGGTACAGGGGGTTAGACACAGAGATAATCTCCCTCCACACTGTCCCATCAAACTCTCCCAGGGCAGGTACAGGGGGTTAGATACAGAGTAAAGCTCCCTCCACACTGTCCCATCAAACACTCACAGGGCAGGTACAGGGGGTTAGATACAGAGTAAAGCTCCCTCTGCACTGTCCCATCAAACACTCCCAGGGCAGGT
The DNA here is from genome assembly GCF_044704955.1 of Pristiophorus japonicus. Classification (NCBI taxonomy): domain Eukaryota; kingdom Metazoa; phylum Chordata; class Chondrichthyes; family Pristiophoridae; genus Pristiophorus; species Pristiophorus japonicus. The sequence goes on along the minus strand of NW_027251219.1, from coordinate 4,315 downwards.
ACAGGGGGTTAGATACAGAGTAAAGCTCCCTCTACACTGTCCATCAAACACTCCCAGAGCAGGTACAGGGCGTTAGATACAGAGATAATCTCCCTCTACACTGCCCCATCAAACACTCCCAGGGCAGGTACAGGGAGTTAGATACAGAGTAAAGCTCCCTCTATACTGTCCCATCAAACTCTCCCAGGGCAGGTACAGGGCGTTAGATACAGAGATAATCTCCCTCTACACTGTCCCATCAAACACTCCCAGGGCAGGTACAGGGAGTTAGATACAGAGTAAAGCTCCCTCTACACTGTCCCATCAAACACTCCCAGGGCAGGTACAGCACGGGGTTAGATACAGAGTAAAGCTCCCTCTGCACTGTCCATCAAACACTCCCAGGGCAGGTACAGCACGGGGTTAGATACAGAGTAAAGCTCCCTCTACACTGTCCCATCAAACACTCCCAGGGCAGGTACAGGGGGTTAGATACAGAGTAAAGCTCCCTCTGCACTGTCCCATCAAACACTCCCAGGGCAGGTACAGCACGGGGTTAGATACAGAGTAAAGCTCCCCCTACACTGTCCCATCAAACACTCCCAGGGCAGTACAAGGGGTTTGATACAGAGTAAAGCTCCCTCTACACTGTCCCATCAAACACTCCCAGGGCAGGTACAGGGGGTTAGATACAGAGATAATCTCCCTCTACACTGTCCCATCAAACATTCCCAGGGCATGAAAGGGGGTTACATACAGAGTAAAGCTCCCTCTACAGTGTCCCATCAAACAGTCCCAGGGCAGGTACAGCACCGGGTTGGAGACAGAGTAAAGCTCCCTCTGCACTGTCCCATCAAACACTCCCAGGGCAGGTACAGGGGGTTAGATACAGAGATAATCTCCCTCTACACTGTCCCATCAAACATTCCCAGGGCATGAAAGGGGGTTACATACAGAGTAAAGCTCCCTCTACAGTGTCCCATCAAACAGTCCCAGGGCAGGTACAGCACCGGGTTGGAGACAGAGTAAAGCTCCCTCTGCACTGTCCCATCAAACACTCCCAGGGCAGGTACAGGGGGTTAGATACAGAGATAATCTCCCTCTACACTGTCCCATCAAACATTCCCAGGGCAGGAAAGGGGGTTACATACAGAGTAAAGCTCCCTCTACACTGTCCCATCAAACACTCCCAGGGCAGGTACAGCACGGGGTTAGATACAAAATCAAGCTCCCTCTACACTGTCCCATCAAACACTCCCAAGGCATGTAAAGGTGGTTAGATACAGAATAAAGCTCTCTCTACACTGTCCCATCAAACACTCCCAGGGCAGGTACAGGGGGTTAGATACAGAGTAAAGCTCCCTCTACACTGTCCCATCAAACACTCCCAGGGCAGGTACAGCACGGGGTTAGATACAGAGTAAAGCTCCCTCTGCACTGTCCATCAAACACTCCCAGGGCAGGTACAGCACGGGGTTAGATACAGAGTAAAGCTCCCTCTACACTGTCCCATCAAACACTCCCAGGGCAGGTACAGGGGGTTAGATACAGAGTAAAGCTCCCTCTGCACTGTCCCATCAAACACTCCCAGGGCAGGTACAGCACGGGGTTAGATACAGAGTAAAGCTCCCCCTACACTGTCCCATCAAACACTCCCAGGGCAGTACAAGGGGTTTGATACAGAGTAAAGCTCCCTCTACACTGTCCCATCAAACACTCCCAGGGCAGGTACAGGGGGTTAGATACAGAGATAATCTCCCTCTACACTGTCCCATCAAACATTCCCAGGGCATGAAAGGGGGTTACATACAGAGTAAAGCTCCCTCTACAGTGTCCCATCAAACAGTCCCAGGGCAGGTACAGCACCGGGTTGGAGACAGAGTAAAGCTCCCTCTGCACTGTCCCATCAAACACTCCCAGGGCAGGTACAGGGGGTTAGATACAGAGATAATCTCCCTCTACACTGTCCCATCAAACATTCCCAGGGCATGAAAGGGGGTTACATACAGAGTAAAGCTCCCTCTACAGTGTCCCATCAAACAGTCCCAGGGCAGGTACAGCACCGGGTTGGAGACAGAGTAAAGCTCCCTCTGCACTGTCCCATCAAACACTCCCAGGGCAGGTACAGGGGGTTAGATACAGAGATAATCTCCCTCTACACTGTCCCATCAAACATTCCCAGGGCAGGAAAGGGGGTTACATACAGAGTAAAGCTCCCTCTACACTGTCCCATCAAACACTCCCAGGGCAGGTACAGCACGGGGTTAGATACAAAATCAAGCTCCCTCTACACTGTCCCATCAAACACTCCCAAGGCATGTAAAGGTGGTTAGATACAGAATAAAGCTCTCTCTACACTGTCCCATCAAACACTCCCAGGGCAGGTACAGGGGGTTAGATACAGAGTAAAGCTCCCTCTACACTGTCCCATCAAACACTCCCAGGGCAGGTACAGGGGGTTAGATACAGAGTAAAGCTCCCTCTACACTGTCCCATCAAACACTCCCAGGGCAGGTACAGGGGGTTAGATACAGAGCAAAGCTCCCTCTACACTGTCCCATCAAACACTCCCAGGGCAGGTACGGGAGGGTTAGATACAGAATATACTGTGCTGCACTGTCCGAGGGGCAGTACTGAGGGAGTGCTGCATTTTCGGAGGGGCAGTACTGAGGGAGCGCTGCACTGTCGGAGGGGCAGTACTGAGGGAGTGCTGCACTGTCGGAGGGGCAGTACTGAGGCAGCGCTGCACTGTCGGAGGGGCAGTACTGAGGGAGTGCTGCACTGTCGGAGGGGCAGTACTGAGGGAGTGCTGCACTGTCGGAGGGGCAGTACTGAGGGAGTGCTGCACTGTCGGAGGGGCAGTACTGAGGGAGTGCTGAGGTTCCTGATCCCTGCCCTGGGACCATTCACATGTAAATGTCCCCAGACAGCACACACCTCAGGAACTGTGTGACTCATCCTGGCCCTAACCATTGAGATGTTAATCAGCACAAGGTTCACTCACTCACTCACTTACTTTTCCAGCTCAGCTACCGCCATTTTACAATAACTTGTAACAATCACTTTTTTGCTCTCTCCAGATCTCGCAACTTGGCTCCACTCCCAGAGAATCCACGCTCCGGAAAACCAGGTGAAATAATCTCCCTCCGGGAATTCCCCTTAGTGAGCTGAGGTCTGGTATCTCAGTGTATCTGTGGGGGGAAGCTGTGTGTCTGTGTGTGTCTCTCCCCCTCCCCCCTCTCTGTCTCTCTCCTCTCTGTCCCTCTCTCTCTCCCTCTGTCTCTGCTTCTCTCTCTTTCTCTCCCTCCCTCTCTCTGTCCCTCTCTCTCTCCCTCTGTCTCTGCTTCTCTCTCTTTCTCTCCCTCCCTCTCTCTGTCCATCTCTCTCTCTCCCTCTGTCTCTGCTACTCTTTCTCTCTCCCTTCCACTCTCTGTCCATCTCTCTCTCCCTCTGTCTCTTCTTCTCTCTCTTTCTCTCTCTCTCCCTCTCTTTCTCCCTCTGTCTCTGCTTCTCTCTCTCTCTCTCCCTCTCTCTCTCTGTCCATCTCTCTCTCCCTCTGTCTCTGCTTCTCTCTCTCTCTCTCCCTCTCTCTCTCTGTCCATCTCTCTCTCCTTCTGACTCTGCTTTTCTCTCTCTCTTTCTTCCTCCCTCTCTCTGTCCATCTCTCTCTCTCTGTCTCTGCTTCTCTTTCTCTCTATCTGTCTCTCTGATGCTTGGACATTGATTACATAGATCGACTGCTCTCTAATTTAATCTCCCTCTACACTGTCCCAGCAAACACTCCCAGGGGGTTAGATACAGAATAAAGCTCCCTCTGCACTGTCCCAGCAAACACTCCCAGGGCAGGTACAGCATGGGGTTAGATACAGAGTAAAGCTCCCTCTACACTGTCCCAGCAAACACTCCTAGGGCAGGTACAGGGGGTTAGATACAGAGTAAAGCTCCCTCTGCACTGTCCCAGCAAACACTCCCAGGGCAGGTACAGCATGGGGTTAGATACAGAGTAAAGCTCCCTCTACACTGTCCCATCAAACACTCCAGGGCAGGTACGGGGGGTTAGATACAGAATATACTGTGCTGCACGGTCGGATGGGCTGTTCTGAGGGAGTGCTGCATTGTCAGAGGGGCAGTACTGAGGGAGTGCTGCACTGTCGGAGGGGCAGTACTGAGGGAGCGCCGCACTGTCGGAGGGGCAGTACTGCGGGAGTGCTGCACTGTCGGAGGGACAGTACTGAGGGAGTGCTGCACTGTCAGAGGGGCAGTACTGAGGGAGTGCTGCACCTTCGGAGGGGCAGTACTGAGGGAGCGCTGCACTGTCGGAGGGGCAGTACTGAGG